>NC_142803.1:49528342-49725027 GCF_049724085.1 Artemia sp. Qi Xiang Cuo
GGTGCTACTCCCACGAGAACAATACCCCTTCGAATCCCGATCCGGACACTTTTTTTAAAAACTCCCACGAGAACCACGTGGTTTATGGTCCTTATTTTGGCATAGAGTCCCTAGGGGAAATGGAATTCTGAGAAATTGATTGCGTAATCAAAGTGTGTCAATGACCTAAATTTCCAAAGGTGTTGATGTTGTTGTTGTTGTAAGTGCACGCTCTCAGCGAATGTCAAGGTCGAGGTTGTTGTTGTAAGTGCACGCTCTCAGCGAATGTCAATGTTGTTGTTGTTGTTGTAAGTGCACGCTCTCAGCGAATGTCAAGGTTGATGTTGTTGTTGTAAGGTCACGCTCTCAGCGAATGTCAATGTTGTTGTTGTTGTTGTAAGTGCACGCTCTCAGCGAATGTTATGAGTTTCCGGGAAACAGTTTTTGTTGTTGTTGTTCAAGCCAAATGTTATGAGTTCCCGGGAAACAGTTAGATCACGTGTTTCCTTCTCAGCCAATCAGAGGGCTTGCTTACATAACAATTTGACCTTGAGATTTCGTATATAACGGACATGCAATGTGTTTCAATTATCAGAAAGTATTGTGACACAGTTGATATAACAATGGATAAATTTGATGAATTAGAAGCCTTGGCAACTTCAATTTAACATGTAAGTGCATTTTTTATTTTCAAAATAAAATTATTTTCCTTGGTCACCCTCCAGTATCTTTCGGTAAGTACCCCCCCCCCCCCTCAAACCTAACCACCTTGCAATCTTTATACTCTATGGAAAACGTAAAATATATTCTTTTACCCTCAAAACCTAACCCCTCCCCCATTGTCTTACAATCCCAAATTCTCGCAAAAAGAAATACCATTTCGATAAATTCCTTCCCTCTATATTTCCAGCTAAATCCCCTTCCCCCCCAATGTTATACAATCAAATTCTTGCAAAAAGAAAAAACTATCATTTAGTTAATTTCCTTCCTTCTATATTTACAGCAAAAGCAATCAATGAATGCTGTCAATTTTTAATGAAAATGCTGTTCTGTTTTGATACAAGACTCCAATGGGAGGCCTATAATTAGCTATCACCCTTTCCGGTTTACAAACGCGGTCAACGGAACTATTCTTCCGTCAAATTAAAACACAATGATGCAATAATTAAGCTAGGCCTACACAACCTGTGTGGAAGTAGAGAAACAAGTTATTTTCGAATTAGGGTCTAACAATATCCTCCATTGTTTTAAAATCCCAAATTCTCTAAAAAATAAATACCTTTTCGATACATTCCTTCCCTCTTTTTTTCCTGCTAAATCCCCCCCCCCCCCACTCTAATACAAACATCACTTTGCAATGAAAACGAAAATATATTCTTTTACCCTCGAAACCTAACCACCGCAAAAAGAAATACCTTTTCTCAAATTTATTCTTTCTCTGTGACAATCCTTAGCTATTAACCCGCTATGTTTTGACATAAGCTCTCCGCACAAGCATATAATTACTTTGTCACCCTTTTCCGGTGTGTTCACGGTATCGGTCTAGCCAAAGGGTTTGTTTTGGTTGTCAAATTAAAACGATTTTAGGCAATAATTAAGCTACGCCTATGCAACCTGTATAGAAGAAGAGAAATGCATTCTAAACAAATTAATTGCTAACAATATATTTAAGACATTATGTAAAAGGGGGGAGGGGCAATGCCTCGCTTCTAACAGCTTCGTGTTAAGTAAATTATGTAAAAAGGGAGGGCAATGCCTTCAATTCTACCGCCATCAGTGTAAAATGAAAACAAACTATTTCTTCGCATTAAAAGTAAGGAGGGGATTCGGTGTGTAGACATTTACACCCATTGACAAGAAAACTAATGTGTAAATATATGAATTGCGTCTCTAGGCATGTTTTTTCAAGCTTTCAATAAAGTTTCTTTTATATTCCCGGGGCGTGAATCCAGGATTTTTGTTGTGGGAGGGGGTTAGCACTTTAATAGTGACAAAATAGAAAAGATAATTGCTTCTTAACTTAATTGCTTCTTCGTCATTTAGTGATTTTAGCTATAACATTTGAATAAAAGGTAGTAAGATATGCCTTTCGCTTGAATAAAACGCATGATTAACTCAATGAGAGGGTAGACTTAGGGTGGGTTAATTTTCCTAAATTTAGGGGGGAGAGAATATGGGTTTTTTGCTTTACTAAAATGAGATAAATACTTTTCTAAACAAAATTATGTTTAATAACTTTCTTTCTTTAAAAAGGGAGAAATTATTTTAATACTAATTTTTTTCTCTTCTTTTTAAGGCAAATTATGAGGAATTTGCGGACCCTACATCGGAGAGAGCTATGGCTGGCGCAAAGAGCGAAGAATGCTCGTCACCGCCGCCCACTAAGAGAGCAAGGGCTAATAATGCGCCCCCTGCGAAGGCTACTGTCATGCAATATGGTCGCTGGCCGAAGCCTCCTAAACAAGTGATGCATGCCCAAGTGCAGCCATCCATGCAAGCCCCTCTTAATCAAGCCTCAATGCTGCCTCGTCAAGTTGCAGCCTCGGCTGGACGAGCCCAGTATATCGCTAGCCCGGCTGCGAAAGATAGTGATGGACATGATATGATCCATTTGAACCCCAGTCATACAGCAGGGCTTTCAGGACAAGATACAATGCCTGGTCCTTCGGGTGCCCAAGCCCAGACGAATTATGCAAATGTAAGCATTTTTCCTATCAATCTATTTCTTCCAATGTTTCTTCTGTTTCACAATTTTCCAATATAAACTTATCTCAGCGGGATATTAACCCCACACCCCCACTATTACATATCTAAATGTAATTTTTTACAATGAAACCGCTCTTTTCTAATCTGTTGCTATCTCATATAGTTTAGATACCTTTGAAACTCAAAATGCTGTTCCATTCACAATTGAATACTATCTTTCTTTAATCTTTGGCTTAAAGCTCCGCACAAGCATATAAATAGATCTGTTTCATCCCCTTTTCCTGTTCTATCATTAGCGAGGGTTAGACGGCCAAGGCTAGGCTTTCAATGCTTTTACGTAATTCTATTGTTTGGCCAAGAAAATGAGCTGTGAATTGTCTGCAAAATTAGGAAGTTGGAATTCTATGTAAGAGCGAAACAAGTTATACTACCATAAATAATAATTGCTATTTATGACAAAGTTGAAAAGGGGGAGCCTAGTTACCTTCGAATCTTTTTGGTCACTTAAAAAGCGCACTTGAACTTTTAATTTCCATTCACATAGTTTTAAGAGAGATTATTCCATCTGTCACATATTGGCGTCCTAATTTACACTGAATATTTCTATCGTGCCAAAGATTTTAGTGAGGGGGAAAGCGAGTTAACGGTTCAATCCTGGAACACTTGCGTGAGAATTAGAGATATGGACATAGAAATATTTCAAATTTTGATGGGCATTATGAGAAGGGGGGCTGGAACGAGCTTCGGGAGGCGCTGCATGAAACGCCGCGGGCCCGAGACGCGCTGCCAGGATGCGCCGCGGGCCAGGAAAGTGCCGCAGGGATGCGCCGCAGGGATGCGCCGCGAAAAAAAAAACAAAAAAACAAGAAAAAAAAACTTCTACGTAAAACTTCCTTCTATGTAAAGCGATGTTTTAGATTGTCGTTAAGTTGGAGCTTTCAGTTGAATTAACCAAATGCTTTTAAGCAATAATAATTTTAACAGTAAGGATAATTTGAAAATAAGCTATTTTTTCATTTATAGGTCGGAGCATTGGTCCCATATTCACCGTCCAGTAAAGAAGAGGATGAACCATCAGCGGAGTTTTAAGACAATGAAACATGGGACGATATCATTGAAGTACCTTCTAATGATTTTTTAAATAATTATTTCAATGTAGAAGCTAGCACAGTTGAGCAGGTAGACTTGAGCCCGAACACTTTACAAATTTTAGAGGATTTCACTGGGAACCCTCCTCCTCCAGCCTCCGATACCCTAACGAGTCCACTTCAAACAACTGAAGTGGAGCAGAGTCCAAATATTGTTGAACAACTGGGGGGAGGGGGTACATATTTCCCCTCCAACACAATTTTAAATAATATAGTTGTTTTCACTGCAACGTTTGGGGATCCCTTTAATTCTCTAATGGGGTGGAAATTTTGTGTTTGACCCTGTAGAAATTGTGCATGCCTATGTAGATAAAATTCGTGCACTACTGGGGAACCAAATTCAGTTGTGGGGGGGTGGGGATTCAATTAAGGTTTCAATTGTTTTAAAGGTTTTTGATGAGGGGAAAAGTGAAGTTTACTATCATTATATACATTCCGAGATGCGCGTAATTTATCCGAATTTAGAAAATTTTGAGGGTGTTTTTAGCGAGTGGGTAGGGCAAATTATAGCACATCTCGAGAACTATAACGAAAATGGGAGTGGGTCTGTAGTTTTATTTATTGAAAATTAAGTGTAAATATTTGTAAATTTAAGAAAGATTTTATTTTAAGAGGGGGTGGGGAGAGGTCAGTAGTTTCAAAATATAATCCAGATCTAGTAGGTTGTCGTGGTGTCCAGCGGATTTGTTTTGAAACAGATCAAAAGTGTTTCAAGTATGCTTTCCTCATATCAGCATTTCAGCCTCTAGCAGATGACGCTACCAAGACGAATTTAGACAATTGGGCTGTACATGGGAAGGACGGGTCCAATTTCCCCATTGTAAATTTTTCCTGTT
The DNA here is from genome assembly GCF_049724085.1 of Artemia sp. Qi Xiang Cuo. Lineage (NCBI taxonomy): Eukaryota > Metazoa > Arthropoda > Branchiopoda > Anostraca > Artemiidae > Artemia > Artemia sp. Qi Xiang Cuo. Next base: position 49,533,012 of record NC_142803.1, read on the forward strand.
TAGAAGGAAAATACCCAGTAACGCTACGATCTATTGATATTTTTGAAAGGACTAATGCACATTTAAATATCGGCGTTACTGTGGTTCAGTATGAAACTGAATTTGAAGATGGGGTTCGCTCTAAAAAGAAGGGGGTGGTTTTCCCCGTAAGGGGCCCGTCAGTTGATTTGGTTAAGCACTGGGTTTGGTTGTTATACACGCCGCCTAGTGAACCGAATGCAATCGGCCATTTTAACCCTATCACTGACATTAGTAGAGTTCTGGGGGGTGGTAAGCATAGGGGGGAGCGTTTCTACTGTCCGTCATGCCTATCACAATTCCGTAGTGATATAAAACTACGGGATCACATGAAGCATTGTAGACAGCATGGCTACCAGACAGTGGAAACGGTTTCAGGGGATAGGGCCATTCTACGCTTTAAAAATTTCCAAAATACCCTTCTCCAGTGCAACAAAATATCTTTAGACTGTGAAGCTAAGCTGGTGGAGGTGAACGATCCCCAATACCCAAACCATATCAAAGAACACCAGGCTATTGCAGTGTCCTATGCACATGCGCAAAGAGACAATTCTAACACCATGCGGCTGTTAGAAATAGTTGAGATATTGGATGAGAATGAGTGCATGGTCAAGGCATTGACTAAACTAATTGGAACGGCTAATGACGCTATTTCTCGTTTGAGAAATACCCATTATCCAATGGTGCTGTCTGCAGAGGATCGTCTCGCGATTAAAAATCAAAAAATATGTTGGGTTTGTAAGGGGGAGTTTGTAGAGGAGGATAAGGGGACTAAAGGGAAAAGAGGTGGGAGGGGGGAAAGTCAGAGACCATGATCACATGTGGCAGGAAATATCATCGGGGGGTAGTAATTTTAGGGGGGTAGCGCATCAATCATGTAATTTAAATGTTAGCCAACAGTTTTTTATCCCTGTTTTTATTCACATCTCAAACTATGACTTAAAATGTATTTTTCCAGCACTGGCGCCTATGCACCGGAAGGGAGGGGGAGTAGATGGTCCATGGGTAAATAATTCATTTACCTATAACATTATTCCCAAATAAGCTGAGAAGCTGTTGCTTCTAGAACTGTCATGGCAGGTAGTGGATAATGAGCGTACGTGCTGGAATGAAATTAGGTATTTAGATTCCCTTAGTTTTTTTCCCAAGGCATTGAGTCAACTCATTCAAGTGCAGAAAAGTGACAATTTTGGTAGTTTTCCCTTGATTAAACAGCACTTTCCAGACAGTGAAATGTATGACTTACTAACCAGCAAAGGTGTATATGCATATGATTATTACTGTTCTGGCGCCCGCTTAAGTGAGGTGAAACTACCTCCAATTGAAGCTTTTTACAATTCACTGACCAACAGCGAATTCACAGTCAAGGATTATGAGTTTGCCAAGAAGGTGTGGTCCAAGGGGGATTGTAAAAATGGGTCGGATTATTGCAGACAGTATTTGGTCAGTGACGTTCTTACTCTGTTGGATATAGTCTGTAAGAACACAGATCAAATCTATTCAGAGTTCGGGTTAGATATAGGCTATTATTTTTCTACACCCCATTTAGTGATGGATTTAATTTTAAAAATTAGTAGGGAGGAAATAGGCCTAATCACCGATGTAGATCAACACCTTTTTGTAGAGCGTTCAATGCGGGGAGGGTATGTTTTTCATGGGGACCGCGTCTTATCAATCGATCCGAGCGGTCAAAGCACCGGTGCAAAGTCAAATGCAGTGTTCTTGGACATGAACTCGTTGTACCCCTCGGCAATGTCCCACTACTCTTTGCCGTGTGGGAACTATCAATGGCTTGAGAATCCTTGCGAGTTCCCCGACATTACCACCGTCGAGGACAATGGGCCACAAAGATGGTTCTTTGAAATTGACGGTCACAGTCCACTGGCGCTTCACGACTCAGTCAAAGATTTTGTTTTTCCCTGTATCAATCGGCCCGTGAGCAGGGGTTCGCTGAGCCCCTACACTTAATCATTGGTTGAGGACATGGGGATGCATTGGACTCCCTCTAAACAAAAACTGATTGCTGATTTGGACCCTAAAGAGAATATTGTTGTTCACCATGTGCTTTTGCACTGGATGGTGAGCAATGGTTTCAAAATCACCAAAATACATAGGGTCCTGCAGTTCAATCAGCGACTTTATTTGAAAACGTTTATCGACACCTTTATCGATAAAAGTTCTAGGGCAAATTCCAAGGTGGGGAAGGACTTGTACAAGCTCATTCTACATTCAGCGTTTGGCAAAATGTGTGAAAGCGTACGTAATAGATCTCGCTGCGACGTCGTGACTGACCCTCTAGAGTGTGCACGAATTATTGCCGACCCAAACTTTACATCATTCACGAGCATAGAGGCTGGCATGGTTCTTCTACAGAGGAAAAAGTGAAATGTGGTACTGAACAAGAATATTGCAGTCGGCAGTTCAATACTAGAAATTTCAAAGAAGCTCATTTTGTCGTTCTTTTATAATGTATGCAAGGTGCAATTGCCACGGGAGGGGGAGGCTAAAGCTTTCGTTGGTGATGCAGTTGCGCTGCAGCTAAAGCCAAATGGAAGAGAAGATTTTCTGACTGATTTTCAATAATGGGTGCATTTCAGCTCATAGATGGATTCCGCCTACTGGAATCCATCTCTCTGCCCCAAGTTGCTGAAATTTCAAGCCCCAAACCAACTATTAATGTTAAAATCAGAGACGGGGAGTAATTTGAAATCCAGGGGGGGTGTTCCCGGGTCCCAAAGCTTATTGCGTTGAAACACATAGTGGGGATGAAAAGAAGGCGTGTAAAGGGGTGCCAACACATTTTGTAAAGAGCAATTTTAACATGAGCGTGTACAGAGACTGTGTAGAAAGTAGCCTAGTGCCGAGAGCACAAGTGCTTGCAATGCGCTCTCTACAGTATAGAAATTATACTGTGAGAGTGGAAAAAAATGCAATGTCGTGTATATCTGACAAAGTCTATGTGCTCGAGAATGGTGTGAGTGTCCTGCCTCATGGCCACTATCGTATTTCAGACCGAGTTGAATGCATAGACTATCGTAATCAACTTGGTCTGGATAAACTAACCTAACCAACTAACCACCACCACCAATCCCATTCATAAATTAACTAACCACCCAACCCGTTCATAAATTAACTAACACAATCTAACCACCACTAACCCAAGCACTAACCACCACCACTAACCCAACCTCAACTAACCCATAGCAGTGACGACAACTATTCTTTTTCCATCGCAGCTCCCGGGGAGGGAGGGGGGCCTTCCCGTGGCCGCCCCGGGGGGGGGATCCCACCTTTAAATTCACTGTAATGTTCAACTGTGCTAGTTCCAAGTGTTTTTTCTGTTATTTGCAAGTGTTTTTTTTTGTATAGAAAAGTGCTGTAGATGGACAAAAGTGCTGTAGATGGACAAAGGTGTTGTACAAAAAGTGTTGTACAGAAAAGTGTTGTACAAAAAGTGTTGTACAGAAAAGTGTTTAAAGACAATATGTGTTTATTATAAAGTGTTATCATTGCAGTTCATGTTGAACAAATATTTTTCATGTTGACCAAGCGTTTATGTTGAACAAGTATTATCATATTGCCTTAATAAATGTTGCCATGAAATATTGTTTTTGTTGTTTTTGAATAGATAGATCTATGGGAAAATTACTACTTATTCATTGGACACGTATGATTTACAGTTAGTCATAGTCCGACTGCTGTCAACAGCATGTATCAATTTAAAACACCCTTCAGATCATTTCTGTGTGGACCCTCAATGTCGGGGAAAACAATGCTTTTAGTTAGAATAATTCAAAATTGCGATAAAATGTTTTTGGAAAAACCGAAAAAAAATCTACTATTGCTATAGTATTTGGCAAGAGTCCTATGATAAAATAAAAGCTATTGCCACAGCCATACCAATACAATTCATACGGGGACTTGATGTTTTCAATAGTATTGAACCGAACTCGTGGGTGATTATTGATGATTTGGCTGTCACCATTGAACAGTTCTTACAGGAAATGTTACAACTATTCACTGTTTGATCTCATCATGAACACGTTTCCATAACCCTGGTTATACACACTCTGTTTCATCAGAGCAAATATATGCAAACCCTTGCCTTGAATTGTACTATCTATATTATCTATCGAGTTGTTCGTGATTCTAGCTCGCTCATAACTCTCAATATATAGATATACCCCGGCACTCCAAAATTTCTGTTGTCAGTGTACACACAGGTGACTAGCAAGCCTAATGGTTACATTTTGCCGGATCTTAATCAGAGCACGCCCGAGGATCTTCGTGTAGTCACCGACATTTTTAACAATGAAATTATAGTATATCTTCCGGTGAACAGTAGAAAAGGCTATTAGTTGCTATCATGACACTGAAGAAACTACACGAACAACGGCATTTATTTTCCGTTTTAAGCACTTCAAAACCATAACTAAAAATAAACAATGCTAAAATCTAAACTAGAACATTAAAATAAAACTAAATTAAAACTCTAACTAAAACTCTTTGGTAAAACTCTAGCTAAACTAAAACTCTAAACTACTAAACTAACTAAACCTAAACAAAAAATAAATTCTAAACTCTAAACTACTAAACTAACTGAAAATCTAGCTAAAACTCTAAAATAAAACTAAACGTTGAACTAAAACTAACTAAAACTCTAAACTAAAACTAAACTAAAATTAAACTAAACTAAGCTAATAAGTTAAAACTCTAACTAAAACTCATATTTAAAACGAAAACTATTAACTAAAAGTAAAATAAAACTAAAAATAAAAATCTAGAATAAAATAAAACTAAACTAACTGAAACTGAACTAAAAATAAATTATAATCTATAAACTACTAAACTATAACTATAACTAAAACTAAACACTAATCCAAAACTAAACTAAACTAACTAAAACTCTAAACTAAAACTAAATACTAATCTAAAACTAAATTAAACTAAGACTGAACTAAGCTGCTAAATTATAACTCTAACTAAAACTCATATGTAAAACGAAAACTCTTAACTAAAAAACTAAAACTCAAACTAAAAATCTAGAATAAACTAAAACTAAACTAACTAAAACTAAACTAAAAATAAATTTTAATCTCTAAACTACTAAAGTATAACTCTAACTAAAACTAAACACTAATCTAAAACTAAACTAAACTAACTAAAACTCTAAACTAAAACTAAACACTAATCTTAAACTAAACTAAAAATCTAAACTATAACTCTAACTAAAACTCATATGTAAAACGAAAACTCTTAACTAAAAAAACTAAAAGTAAACTAAAACTCAAACTAAAAATCTAGACTAAACTAAAACTAAACTAACTAAAACTAAACTAAACTACTAAACTAACTAAAATCTAAACTGTCTAACTAAATAAAACTAAACGTTAAACTAAAACTAAACTTAACTACTAAACTAAAACTAAACTAAAACTAAACTAAACTGCTAAATTAAAACTCTAAACTAAACTAAAACTAAACTAAGCTACTAAACTAACTAAAAATCTAAACTAAAACTGAACACTAAACTAAAACTAAACTAGAACTAAACTAAACGAACTAAAAATCTAAACTATAACTCTAACTAAAACTCTAGCTAAACTAAAACTCTAAACTAAAACTAAACTAACTAATACTAAACTAAAAAACTAAACTACTAAACTAACTAAAATCTAAACTACTAAACTAAAAATCTAAACTAACTAAGATCTAAACTTTTAAACTAACTAAAATTCTAAACTAAAACTAAACACTAATCTAAAACTAAAATAAATTAAACTGAAAATCTAACTACAAATCTAAAAGAAAACTAAACATTAAACTAAAACTAAACTAAAAACTAAACTACTAAACTAAACTAAAACTAAACTAAACTACTAAACTAACTAAAAATTTAAACTGTCTAACTAACTAAAACTAAACTCTAAACTCTAAACTACTAAACTAAACTAAAACTAAACTAAACTACTAAACTAACTAAAAATTTAAACTGTCTAACTAACTAAAACTAAACTCTAAACTCTAAACTACTAAACTAACTAAAAATATAAACTAAAACTGAACACTAAACTAAAACTAAACATGAACTAAACTAAACGAACTAAAAATCTAAACTATAACTCTAACTAAAACTCTAGCTAAACTAAAATTCTAAACTAAAACTAAACTAACTAATACTAAACTAAAAAATTAAACTACTAAACTAACTAAAATCTAAACTACTAAACTAAAAATCTAAACTAACTAAGATCTAAACTTTTAAACTAACTAAAATTCTAAACTAAAACTAAACACTAATCGAAAACTAAAATAAATTAAACTGAAAATCTAACTAAAAATCTAAAAGAAAACTAAACATTAAACTAAAACTAAACTAAAAAACTAAACTACTAAACTAACTAAAATCTAAACTTTTAAACTAACTAAAATTCTAAACTAAAACTGAACACTAACCTAAAACAAAACTAAATTAAACTGAAAATCTAGCTAAACACTAATCTAAAACTAAACTAAACTAACTAAAACTCTAAACCAAAACTAAACACTAATCTAAAACTAAACTCTAGCTAAAAACTTTAAACTAAAACTGAACTAAAACTAAACGAAATATAAATTATAACACTAAACTAAAACTAAACAAAAACTCTTAACTAAAAAAACTAGAAGTAAACTAAAACTCAAATTAAAAATATAGACTAAACTAAAACTAAACTAACTAAAACTAAACTAGAAATAAATTCTAATCTCTAAACTACTGAAGTATAACTCTAAGTAAAACTAAACACTAATCTAAAACTAAACTAAACTAAAACTGAACTAAGCTGCTAAATTAAAACTCTAACTAAAACTCATATGTAAAACGAAAACTCTTAACTAAAAAACTAAAACTCAAACTAAAAATCTAGACTAAACTAAAACTAAACTAACTAAAACTAAACTAAAAATAAATTTTAATCTCTAAACTACTAAAGTATAACTCTAACTAAAACTAAACACTAATCTAAAACTAAACTAAACTAACTAAAACTCTAAACTAAAACTAAACACTAATCTAAAACTAAACTAAAAATCTAAACTATAGCTTTAACTAAAACTCATATGTAAAACAAAAACTCTTAACTAAAAAACTAAAAGTAAACTAAAACTCAAACTAAAAATCTAGACTAAACTAAAACTAAACTAACTAAAACTAAACTAAAAATAAATTCTAATCTCTAAACTACTAAACTATAACTCTAACTAAAACTAAACACTAATCTAAAACTAATCTAAACTAAAAATAAATTCTAATCTAACTACTAAACTACTAAACTATAACTCTAACTAAAACTAAACACTAATCTAAAACTAAACTAAACTAACTAAAACTCTAAACTAAAACTAAACACTAATCTAAAACTAAACTAAACTAAAAATCTAAACTATAACTCTAACTAAAACTCATATGTAGAACGAAAACTCTTAACTAAAAAAACTAAAAGTAAACTAAAACTCAAATTAAAAATCTAGACTAAACTAAAACTAAACTAACTAAAACTAAACTAGAAATAAATTCTAATCTCTAAACTACTAAAGTATAACTCTAAACTAAAACTAAACACTAATCTAAAACTAAACACTAAACTAAAACTCATATGTAAAACAAAAACTCTTAACTAAAAAACTAAAATTAAACTAAAACTCAAACTAAAAATCTAGACTAAAATAAAAATAAAATAACTAAAAATAAAATAAAAATAAATTATAATCTCTAAACTACTAAACTATAAATCTAACTAAAACTAAACACTAATATAAAACTAAACTAAACTAACTAAAACTCTAAACTAAAACTAAACACTAATCTAAAACTAAACTAAACTAAAAATAAATTCTAATCTCTAAACTACTAAACTATAACTCTAACTAAAACTAAACACTAATCTAAAGCTAAACTAAACTAACTAAAACTCTAAACTAAAACTAAACACTAATCTAAAACTAAACTAAACTAAAAATCTAAACTATAACTCTAACTAAAACTCATATGTAAAACGAAAACTCTTAACTAAAAAAAACTAAAAGTAAACTAAAACTCAAACTAAAAATCTAGACTAAACTAAAACTAAACTAACTAAAACTAAACTAGAAATAAATTCTAATCTCTAAACTACTAAAGTATAACTCTAACTAAAACTAACCACTAATCTAAAACTAAACACTAAACTAAAACTCTAAACTAAAACTAAACACTAATCTAAAACTAAACTAAACTAAAACCGAACTATAACTCTAACTAAAACTCTTTAGCAAACTGTAGCTAAACTAAAACTCTAATATAAAACTAAACTAAAACCAAACTAAGCTACTAAATTAAAACTCTAACTAAAACTCTTTAGCAAACTGTAGCTAAACTAAAACTCTAATCTAAAACTAAACTAAAACTAAACTAAAAATAAAGTTAATTAATAAAATTAAAATAAACTAAAACTAAACTAAAACTAAACTAAAAATCTAAACTACTAAACTAACTAAGATCTAAACTAAACTAAAACTAAACTATGCTACTAAATTAAAACTCTAACTAAAACTCTTTAGTAAAACTCTAGCTAAACTAGAACCAAACTAAAACTCTTAACTACTAAACTAAGTAAAACTCCAACGAAAACTAAACTACTAAACTAACTAAAACTCTAAACTAGTAAACTAACTAAAATCTAAACTAGTAAACTAACTAAGATCTAAACTAAACTAAAACTAAACTAAACTGCTAAATTAAAACTCTAACTAAAACTCTTTAGTAAAACTCTAGCTAAACTAGAACTCTAAACTAAAAATAAACTAGCTAAGACTAAACTAGAAATAAAGGTAATAAATAAACTGAAAATAAACTTAAAATCTAAGCTACTAAACTAAAAATCTAAACTACTAAACTAACTAAGATCTAAACTAAACTAAAACTAAAACTAAACTATGCTACTAAATTAAAACTCTAACTAAAACTTTTTAGTAAAACTCTAGCTAAACTAGAACCAAACTAAAAATCTAAACTACTAAACTAAGCTACTAAATTAAAACTCTAACTAAAACTCTTTAGTAAAACTCTAGCTAAACTATAACAAAACTAAAAATCTAAACTACTAAACTAAGCTACTAAATTAAAACTCTAACTAAAACTCTTTAGTAAAACTCTAGCTAAACTAAAACTCTAAACTAAAACTAAAATAGCTAAGACTAAACTAAAAATAAAGGTAATAAATAAACTTAAAATAAACTAAAAATCTAGCTAAAACTCTAAAATAAAACTAAAATTCTAAATTAAAACTGAACACTAACATAAAACAAAACTAAATTAAACTGAAAATCTAGCTAAAACTCTAAAATAAAACTAAACTTTAAACTAAAACTAAACTTAACTACTAAACTAAAACTAAACTCTAGCTAAAAACGTAAAACTAAAACTGAATTAAAACTAAACAAAATATAAATTATAACACTAAACTAAAACTAAACTAGAACTAAACTAAAAATCTAAACTAAACTAAAACTAAACTAAATTAAACTGAAAATCTAGCTAAAACTCTAAAATAAAACTAAACGTTAAACTAAAACTAAACTTAACAACGAGAGGCCAGCATTGGTTGAGCTCAACTCCAAATTTGCTAGCTTCCAATTACCCTATTTTAGTAAACTAACCTCCTTCGTTTTTCTTTTAAATTATCCCCGCCCCCCCCGAAAAAAATCAATATACATATATTGATTTTATTGTATAATTTTCAATATACATATCAAAAGAATCTCCTTTTAATGCTGATTCTAAATATGTATAATTTAATTTGGTTCACTACACCCAGTTAAAAGTTACGTGGTCTTACTTATTTCCTTTTTTTGAAGCGAAGCCTAATTTGTTTTCACATTATACCGCTCGTGAAGTCTTATCTCGTATCGGAAACAAAATTTTTGCAGGAACCTATGATGTCACTTCAGATCGGAGCTAATAATTTAGCGTTGGCCTTTTTCATAAGTGTTTTAGCGACTTGTGCTGCTGACAAAGGAACTTCTTGCTGCCCCTTTGGTTTCTTTACTGTTCTCCATAATTTTTCTCTCAAAGAAGGTTTTCTTGACGATGGCCCAGGTTTAGCTATATCGGTTTCTGTAGAAGAATTTTCGGTGTCACATTCTGTTACATCGCGTCTGGTAGATGGCGTTTGTTCCAAAAGCCATTTTTGCGTTAAGACTTTAGGTGAGTCTAGTGTATGAAAATCAGATAATTCTTTGGTTTCTTCCAATTTTTCTTCCTCTTTGGATTTAACCTCTGGTTTATTATGTCTTAAACCAGTAGGTTGTGCTTGAGGCTCTTCTCTGTCGCTTTCATAGCTAGTATCCGATGAACATTGAACTTTTCCTTTTTTCTCTTGTTTGTTGTGGAACGTTTGTAGCCAAGACTGGGCTAAATATTCCTTCCATTTCTCCCAAATGTTGTGGTCGTTAAGAAGGTCATAAAATTCATGTGGCCTCCTGATATATACTGGTGAGATCGTGTCTTCTATTTCTTCTTCTGAAAGTATAGGCTCTGTTTTCCACGGTTTTGAAAAATCTCCCTTTTTCATTCTATTATGGTGCACTATTTCTTCCTTTTCCTTATGCTGATGCTTTAGAACATATGTTAAGTTATTTGGTAGGATTTTTATAATCCTGTATGATCCCTCCCATTTCAGTTTTAACTTTTTTGTTCCTTCCAGATTTGTTTTGTAAACATAAACCAAATCTCCTAAACAGTAACTCGTTTTTTTTTTGCTTTTTCTGTCATATTTTTCTTTTTGTTCTGTTTCCGCATCTTCCAGATTGTCTTTAACTTGTTCCATAGCTTTTTTCATTCGCATCACCATCTCTTGCTTATATTGGTCTAGGTTGTAATATATTCTGTCATTTTGTATTTCATCTAAACAAATTCTGGGATCTCTTATATGTTGTAAAAAAATGGCGTTTCTTTTAAGGTACGTGAAAAAGCTGTATTTACAGCAAAGAATACAAATGATAAATGTTCATCCCAATTTTCATTTTCCTCTCTTGCATGTATTCCCAGCATGTAAGCTAATTCCCTATGCTTACGTTCAACCTTTCCATTAGCTGCTGCCATATAAGACGAGGTAAACCATTGTCTTAACCCCAGATATTCTGTAATTTCGTCTAATGATTTGGCTCTAAAACATGGCCCATTTTCGCTAAGTAAAACTCTTGGGAATATCCCGTGTTCCAGAAATAGGCGATTGACCAAAACTTTCGCAATGGTTTTTCTTTTCGTCTTTAATTGGAAAAGCGTATAGATATGAATTAAAATGGTCAACTATGGTGAGTAAACACCTGTTTCCTTTCCTGGAAACTGGTAAACTTCCCCCTGATCCCCAAACGTTGATGGACATTTTTTCTCCTACCCCTTAAGGGGTGGGGTATTGACCTAATACAGCCCTAGGGGTCTTTGGTGGCGACTTTTGTTTGGCGCACTCTTGGCAGCTTTGTATAAAAGCTTTTACTTTTGAGTACATTTTTGGAAAATAAAAATTCCCCTTCAGTCTCCCTATTTGCTTCTCCCATATGACAGCCAATCGTTGCATGTGCCATCTGTAAAACTTCTCCTTCCAGAGATTTTGGAATTACTGGAATAATTTTTAAGTCATTTTTTCTATATTCTTGCGATGGTCTATGGTATCTTACTAGAAGATTTTTACTTTCGTCCAGATCAAAAATATCGAAATGCTTTAAAAAATGTTTAAAGTTCTCTGGTAGTTCCGTTCTTTTTGATAAAACGGATTTCATTGCTAAACAAAAATCATCTTTATTCTGATGCTTGGAAATATTTTTATTTGACAGTATTTCAACCCCTTTCAGTTCGTTCTGGAAGGTTGCTATCACATTTTCTTCCTTATCTGGATTTCGTGACAAATACTCTGGTAAAATATTTGTACGGCCTTTTATATATGTTGGAGTATATGAATATGCTTGCAGACCGAGTATCCACCGTGTCAGCCGGGATGAAGTATTTTGCATCGTATGTAGCCAAACTAATGATTTTTGGTCTACTCGTAAAATAAATTTTTTTCCAAGTAAAAATTGTCGAAAATATTCTGTAAACACTATAACTGCTAAACACTCCCTTTCAACTGTCCAGTATTTTTTTTCTGCTTCCATCAGTGACCTACTGGCGTATTGAACTATTGATTCTACTCCTTCAGAATTTAGGTTTAATAATATTGCCCCTATACCGTACCCCGAAGCATCTGTTTGCAAACAGAAGTCTTGTGACAAATCCGGTAGTTTTAGTATTGGTGCCAGTAATAATTGTCTTTTCATTTCATTTAATGATTGTTTTGCTTCCGCTGGACATTCGAATTTACCTGATTTCTTCAAAAGATTCGTCAAAGGTTTTGCTATTGTGGCATAATTTTTAATATATCGTCTCAAATAGCTTAACAACCCACAAACTGATCTGCAGCTTTTTTGATCTTTAGAAGGCTGTAAATTTTCTATGACTGTAAATTTTTCTGGATTTGGTGAAATATTACCTTGGTTTATCAGGTGTCCAAGAAATACTAATTTTGGTACTACTATTTTTAACTTTTCTGGTTTTAATTTTAAGCCTGCTTTTTCAAACTTTTCCAGTATTTTTCTAAGTCCGACCAAGTGGTCTTCCAAATTTTCATTAAACAGAATTACATCATCTAAATAAGCCAAGGTATCTTTTTTCCTTCCTGGTTCGTTATCTTTTAACACCAAATTCATTAGGCGACTAAAACAATTTGGACTAAATGATAAGCCAAATGGCATACGTTCAAATGTGAACGTTCTGCCATCGTCTAAGATTACTGTAGCCTTATGCTTAGTTTCTGCATCTAAAGCGTTTTGCCAATATCCTGCTATTAAATCAAAACTAGTGTAATATTTTGAACCCCCTAACGAATCTAAAATCGAATCAATTCTTGGTAGCTTCATCACGTTTATAACCGTGACGGCGTTTAGTGCCCTAAAGTCTATACATAATCTCTAGGTGTTATTTTTTTCTGACTATTACTAATGGAAAACACCAATGACTAATACTTTCTTTAATTATTCCCTGATATTCCATTTCTTTTATTTGGCTTTCTAGACATGGCTTTAAATGATAAGGTGTTTTATAAGGTGACTTTTTGATTGGAGGGCCCTCTGTTGATATCTTGTGCGTGATTAAGTGAGTTAATCCGTAATCTGCTTTGTGTCTTGCAAAAGTCCATTTTAAATCCCAAAGAATATTTTCCATCCTAGTTTTTGCGTTTTCCGGTAAATGTTTTAAATCAAATTGTTGCAAAAAATCTATTTTCGACATTCCATACTCTTCTTGTGGTTGCGGTTTTAATGAGGATAAATGTTCGTGGCTAGTGAAGTTTACGCTTAATTCTGTACTGTTTAGAGATTTTATTTACTAATTTGAAATCTTTTCTAATGATCCAAGTTCTACCTGGTTCAGTTTTATTTTATCATTACTTAGAGTTGATAGTTTTAAGTACGTTATACCATTTTCAATTTTTTAACTTGATTTTCCACGAAAATCATTGTGTATTCTTTTATGTATTACGCCCCTATCACGGCATCCATTGTTTTAACGTGTCCTTCTTTTTCATTTAATGTAGCTAGAACTTGAGCTGTCGTTCCCCCTTCTATTGTGATTTTTCCGCTTATTTTTAGGTTATAATTCGAATCTTCACTTTCGTTATTTGTTGTTACGCAAATTTGCCTATTATTTTCATTTGCCTGGTTTATTGTGATTGTATTGGATATGGGTTCCCATACAATCCCATATTTGCTGATGGCATCTACTCCTAGAATACAAGGAAATGGTATCTGCTTGCATATTATTACTGTTACTGTTATTTCTTTATCCCCTGCACTAAAGTTTAGTGGACATTCTCCCAAAACTGTCAGCTTGTGCCCTGTCACTGATGTTAGGGTATTTTGGCATCTGCTTACTAGATTTTTGACACTAGGAGGAAACCTATTAAAAACTTCCTCTCGAATTAATGATTTAGATGCGCCTGTATCTAATAAACATGGTAAATTTTGAAAACACTCAATTTTAAAACAATATCCTCCCAGAACCCGGTGGCAACTATTGTAAGAATGGTCCCATGGAATATAAGATTCTTATGGAAGGAATGGAAGTACAAACTTCGGAGGGGGCTCATTCGACTGTAAATCGGAATTTCTAGTCCCCTTATTAAGAGTCAAAAGTGACCGGAGGGCAACTAACCTCCCTCACAAGACCCTTTTTTCCCCAAACCCATCGAATCAAAATTTTGAAATAGCCATTTTGTTCAAAACAGTTTCAAGATAAAATAACAAAGACTCTGGGATTGACACAACCCCCAGAGCCTTTAGGCAAGTCTTGTAAGTAGTGCATTGGGAGCATATAAGGTTTTTATGTAAGGGTGTGGGGCGTATAAACTTCAGAGGTGGCTCATTTTATTCAAAATATAAAGTTCCAGTTACCTTTTTAAGTGAACGGAAGGTATCTACCCCTCCCCCTCCTCACACACACACTCTTTTCCACACACGTAATCAATCAAAATTTTTTATAGCCATTTTTTTTTAAATGGTCGAATAATCAGATAAAAAAAACTCCAGGCTATTATATTCCCACCATACCCTGAGGAAGGGTTTTAAATTATGTCTGGAGGCATATACGGTTATTCTGGGTTAGGTGAACTTTGAAGGGGTTTCAAATCATTAGAAACCTAAAGTTGCTGTTTCCTTATTGAGAGTCCAAAGTAATCTGATGGCAACTAGCACCCCCCCCCACCAACCGTCTTTTCTCCAAATGCTTCCAATCAAATTTTCGAGATTTTAATTTTCTCCAAAATAGACCAAAGATCATATAATAAAAACTCTGGGGTTTACAAAGCCCCCTTCCCCAGACCAAGAACCTCTGTTCCCCAATGTATCTGACCAAAATTTTGAGATTGCCAGTTTATCTGAAAGAGTCCAACGATAAAATAACAAAAACTTTGGATCAACCTACCAGTGGTCGTCTATATTTTGGAGGGGACTCGAAAGATTAGAAATTGAAAGTTCTAGTTCCCTTTTTAAGAGTCAAAAGGGATCTGATAGCAACTAGCCTCCCCCCGCGAACCCTAAGGTTATGATACTCCAATTTGTTCCCAAGGGGGACTTCATATGGAAGGGATGGTCGTACAAATTTCGGAGGGGGCTCATTCAATTTGACATCGGAAGTTATAGTGCCTTTTTTAGGAGTCAAAGGTGATCGAAGGGCAAAAAGCCCCGAAGCTTTTTTCCCCCCAAACGCATCCCACAAAAATTTTAATTTTAGTTTAAAGAATAGATACCTTTTGCACGGAATAACCTCAGCTACTTAGTAAATCACAAATATTTTAGTTGCTGACCGAGTATCAACAATTAATAAGAAAAGCACTTAGAATGGTGTATTCCTTTTTGAAAAGTCAAATAGTCTATACAGCATAAATGTTTAATATGGAAATTTATCTTAACGCTTAACTTACCTAAGTTGATCTAATGGATTTATCATGAAATTATATTTAGTTACGCATAATTATGCATCAGCCATTATGAAGAAGGCATGGCTGGTCATTCGTGGGTGGGGTAGAGGCATATAACTCACAGAAGAAATTTCAATGCCCTAATTGTCTAACTCTCCATGATCCTTCAGACAAGCACACAAAAGTAATGGAGAGCAGAATTTGATCCCTCATCTCCCTTCATTTAGGTGAAACCTAAATAATGATGCTTCGGCCCCCCATTTACCACAGTAATAATAAACCAACAGTAAAGAAATATATACTGTCAGTGAACAAACTGGTTAACCTGATTTTTGAAGACCAGTGTGCATCAAAGTTAAAAGCTACACTAGAATCTGTAAATACCATAGTTCAAGGTTACCATATATCTCATAGTAAGTGGTACGTCAGATTGCACGAATGGTTTTTGACAAATAACAATTAATGATTGTTTCAACATTTTTACAAACGATTTTCAGAGTTATTTAGTACATTGTGACGAGGAAAATTTTTATTCTGGTCAACAAGTCTAATTATGACGGATTGATAAAAGTTGTTCTTCTAATCGAAAATGATTCATATTTTCCAGACATTTATAGACAAAATAGTTCAATTGAAAGACAGACGGTGACCAGATTAGACAGAATTGTCTGTGAATTTATGCTGGGGGCTGAATATAGCAACAAGAAATGCAAACGAGCTTAGAAAATAAGTTTGGTTTGGTAGTTTCTCTTGTCAGACCCAAATAGCAGCCTAGAATCAAAACCATCAGGATATACCCTTGCACCATTTCAAAATATCAAGTCAGGCTGATTTTATGTTTTAAACATAATGAGAATAAATGGATACTATCGGTGTCTTGCATGGAGTTGAAGCTCCTAAGAGATGAGAATTGACCCAGGCTGTAAGTGAAAAGTATTTTTGGCTGGTGCTTTTAGTGCCAAATTTGAATTATTGCCATTATGGCCGAAAAATACCTAGAAAATAAATTTTTCTTTATTTTGTTATGCCCCCTTTTCTCCCTACCTTTAGTGCCGATAAGCTTATGTAAGCTTATATGTTACAAAGGAAATATTTTTCAGTAATAAGAATGGTGCTATCGCCTTGGAGAACCTTTATTCAAGCTTAGCCCAAATGAAGTGAAATTAGAGATTAGATTAGACCCTGTGTATTTCCCTGCACAAGATATTATACATAATTTGCAAAACTGAGTTAAAAAAAAACATAGTGAAATGTTACTAATTATTTTAGTAAGGGTTAAATTATTTTCTCAAAAATAATTACGCAAAAAAGTGCATTTGACTCAAAAATTGAACCAAACCTTCCACACTTAAAATTTCAGCATTTACAATTTTGCTAGCTGGTTTTATAAACAAGCTTAAATTTCAGTTGGGTACTGACTCTCTACTGATGCTTAACTGACGCTTTTTTTACACTAAGACACTGTTTTTCGTGAATAATCTTCTCAGAATGTTTAAGTGCATTTATCCCTGAAGCAAGTAAGAAAGTCAGTTTATTTATAACCCGCAATATAAAATAAAAGCGGAGTAAAAAAGGAAAAAAATTTTATAATCTACATGGAAATAATAAGAAAACACAACATAAATAACGTAACAATATCCACTGAATCACTGATCTGTAAAAAAAGAAGTGAGAGGGTCACTGGCACATATCCTCCTTGGAGTATTGGTCCTCAGATCCTCGGCGATGTTGTCAAGCAGCACTAGAGGATCCATAAGTCCAAAATGAGAAATAATCTTGTGATTTCTGTACCACCAGGGTAAATATAGCAAGAATCTACAATATTTAAAATAGCCTCTCTTTATCTGAAGACGGTCTTTTTTCCACAATAGAGGCTGAAAACTGGAAAGAAAAATAAATGTAGGAGAACAAAAACTATGGTAAAATTTACATAAGGCTCAGTGGCCGTAACTTCCTCTTTAGGCAAGATTTTACCATATGAGATGCCAATACACAGCAAAGCACAAGCAACCGGAGATGAGCATGTAGTCGAAAGTGTATCAGAAAGTGACATGTTGAAAAATTGTTTTTTTTTAATTTCTGATCGTGTTTCAAATAATACCGAGAAATCTGGCTCCCCCTCCATGAAAAATCCCCTTTTCTCAAGAAAACTCCTCCATGGAAGGTACTTCATTCGTAAAACCCCTTTCCACATGGAAAATTCCCTCAAGACAATTACACCTCCTTGATGGAAAGAGCACCCGTAAAATGTCTTGCAGATGGCTCCCAAAATTTTTCGATGGAGAATTTCTCAGGCAGAAAATTCCCCCCCCCACAGGAAAATCCCACAGACAATTCCAACCCCTTAAAAAATATTCCTGGACAACTTCCCTAGAACATCTCAAAATGTCAAATTGAGTCGAAAAAGAGAAAGTAAGACAAATAAAATGAATTTCGTTTACAAATTCTGTCAAATTTCCACAATGTAAAATTTCCTCTGATATGTTCATCCTCGGAAGCTTCCCTACCCACAGAAAATTCTCCTCGTGGAAATCTCCTCCCAGCCAGAAATCCCCCCCTTTTAAATGTCTGTATGCTTCCCAATAACAAATACCATACGTAAACAATTGGCAAAGTTTATAACTTACAGCCCTTTCCTCATTAGCTATGGATATGGGGAGCGGGTCATGTCACCTCTAAAGGCATAATTATTGGACCTTTTAAATATGTTGAACAAAATGCCATTGTGGTAAAGCTTTCTAATTTAGTTAATTATTAATTTAGTAAAAATATATGAGACGCAAATATGAAGTTTTGAAATACCACTTTTTGTTAAGATAAGGAACATATCCTGCCAAGTTCTGTTTAACGGGAAATTGAGAAATTACCACCTCCTAGCGATTACGTGGAAAGGTGTGGTTGATAAAAATGTATTAAAGATACATTTTATAGGAAGGGAAAATCTTATACAAACTTTATGCCGGACTGACCTCTGGTACATTGTTTTAGAAATACTTTGGAACTTTGTCTTATCATTGTAAGTGTCTAAGTATCTATTTATATATTGTTGTTGTTTTTTTTAGACTTGTGGTCTACTTGGGACAGCCGGTCCCAGTAGACAGAATATATCCGATTATATTATATGTTAAATGAATAAAAGTATTGTATTTTAGACAACCTCTCTACGATCTACTTTTAGCCTCTCGAACATACCCAGTCGGTACGCCTCATTAGTTCGGTCATAGCCTAAGGCAAGCTACCAAAGTTTAATTACCTTAGGGCCAGAGTTTATCTCCCATGTAAAGGGAGAGTAAAGGCATCTACGACTAAAACACCCAAATGCCATAGAAAAACACTTCACAACAACTGGTGGTCGCTAGAAAAACTGGGTCGAGAAGGCTAGATAAAAAATAGTAGATTGAAATAAAAATGGCTTTACCAGAGTAAAAAATGACTTCCCTATCAACAGTACTTGAAATTGCAAAAATTATACCAGAATACGCGGGAAATTCAGATGTAGATGAGTTTATCGAAAAAATAAAAATTTTTGACGAATTAACTGAATCGTTTGAGGATAAGGTCAAAGAGCAATGCGTAGCAGCCAGATTAAAGGGAAGTGCTCTTAAACTTTTTGAGGCAATTAAAGAAAAAGAGCCTATGGACATCAGTACTCAAATTGACTCTTTTAAAACAAGATTCATAGAGACAAGCATCTCCGAGAGACCAAGAACAGAGGTAGTCACATTCGATACCACAACTAGTATCAGGGAATATGCAGACAAAATTTGTAGATCCGTGTGTTTACAATTAGAAAAAGGTGGAAATGACGAAACAATAAAGAAAGTACGACTACATACTTTTACCCAAGGGTTACCAAAAAAGTTATTAAAACTAATATTATCGCGAAAACTTGAAAATTTAGAGCAGGCTATAATACTAGTCGAAACAGAGGTAAAAATCGACGAAGCTATGAAAAAGTTTGACCAGATGTTAATAAATAACACGGGAGCCCAAGAAAGTATAAAATATGAAAGGGGACAAAAAAGGGTGAGCTTTGAGGAGCCGAATCGTGAACCAAAAACGCAGGGGAACAGAAATTTAGGAAGACAGGGAACAAATAATACTTGGCAAACACCTAATAATATTCCTGAATTTAGGCCTAGAAAGCAAACGGTTAACAATACCCAGGGTTAAAGTAGCAGCGCTGAAGAAAACTGGGATAATCCCAGAAATTTTTGGCCAAACAGTGGGCATTTAAACGGAGAAACCAGCCTGTAAGGGTCGACAGAGCTGTTTCCTTACAAAGACCCCTATATAGTTTAGAATGTTGTGATACAAATGCAAATAATAATAATCTACCGATTCTGCGTTGTTTTAAAATTGAGTGTTTTCAAAATTTACCATGTTTATTAGATACAGGCGCATCTAAATCATTAATTTGAGAGGAAGTTTTTAATAGGTTTCCTCCTAGTATCAAAAATCTAGTAAGCAGTTGCCAAAATACCCTAACATCAGTGACAGGGCACAAGCTGACAGTTTTGGGAGAATGTCCACTAAACTTTAGTGCAGGGGATAAAGAAATAACAGTAACAGTAATAATATGCAAGCAGATACCATTTCCTTGTATTCTAGGAGTAGATGCCATCAGCAAATATGGGATTGTATGGGAACCCATATCCAACACAATCACAATAAACCAGGCAAATGAAAATAATAGGCAAATTTGCGTAACAACAAATAACGAAAGTGAAGATTCGAATTATAACCTAAAAATAAGCGGAAAAATCACAATAGAAGGGGGAACGACAGCTCAAGTTCTAGCTACATTAAATGAAAAAGAACGACACGTTAAAACAATGGATGCCGTGATAGGGGGGTAATCCATAAAAGAATACACTATGATTTTCGTTTAAAATCAAGTTATAAAAATTGAAAATGGTATAACGTACTTACAACTATCAAATCTAAGTAATAATAAAATAAAACTGAACCAGGTAGAACTTGTATCATTAGAAAAGATTTCAAATTAGGAAATAAAATCTCTAAACAGTCCAGACTTAATCTTAAACTTCACTAGCCACGATCAATTATCCGCATTAAAACCGCAACCACAAGAAAAGTATGGAATGTCAAAAACAGATTTTTTGCAACAATTTGATTTAAAACATTTACCGGAAAACGTAAAAACTAGAGTGGAAAATATTCTTTGGGATTTTAAATGGACTTTTGCAAGACACAAAGCGGATTACGGATTAACACACTTAATCACGCACAAGATATCAACAGAGGGCTCCCCAATCAAAAAGTCACGTATAAAACACATTATCATTTAAAGCCATGGCTAGAAAGCCAAATAAAAGAAATGGAATATCAGGGAATAATTAAAGAAAGTATTAGTGATTGGTGCTTTCCATTAGTAATAGTCAGAAAAAAATAACACCTAGAGATTATGTATAGACTTTAGGGCACTAAACGCCGTCACGGTTATAAACGTGATGAAGCTACCAAGAATTGATTCGATTTTAGATTCGTTAGGGGGTTCAAAATATTACACTAGTTTTGATTTAATAGCAGGATATTGGCAAAACGCTTTAGATGCAGAAACTAAGCATAAGGCTACAGTAATCTTAGACGATGGCAGAACGTTCAAATTTCAACGTATGCCATTTGGCTTATCATTTAGTCCAAATTGTTTTAGTCGCCTAATGAATTTGGTGTTAAAAGATAACGAACCAGGAAGGAAAAAAGATACCTTGGCTTATTTAGATGATGTAATTCTGTTTAATGAAAATTTGGAAGACCACTTGGTCGGAAATAGAAAAATACTGGAAAAGTTTGAAAAAGCAGGCTTAAAATTAAAACCAGAAAAGTTAAAAATAGTAGTACCAAAATTAGTATTTCTTGGACACCTGATAAACCAAGGTACTATTTCACCAAATCCAGAAAAATTTACAGTCCTAGAAAATTTACAGCCTCCTAAAGTTCAAAAAAGCTGCAGATCAGTTTGTGGGTTGTTAAGCTATTTCAGACGATATATTAAAAATTATGCCACAATAGCACAACCTTTGACAAACCTTTTGAAGAAATCAGGTAAATTCGAATGTTCAGCGGAAGCAAAACAAGCACTAAATGAAATAAAAAGGCAATTAATACTGGCACCAAGAATTAGATTCCCGGTTTTGTCAGCAGACTTCTCTTTTCATATAGATACTGTAGGTTGTGCTATATGAGCCAGATTATTGAAACTTAATTTTGAATTAGTAAAGTTAACAGTTAAATACAACACTAGGTCACTGTGGGAAGCAGAAAAAAAATACTCGACTGTTGAAAGGGAAATTTTATCAGTTATAGTGTTTAGAGAATATTTTCGACAATTTTTACTTGGAAAAAAAATTATTTTACGAGTAGACCAAAAATCATTAGTTTGGCTATATACGATGCAAAATACTTCAGCCCGGCTGACACGGTGGATACTACGTCTGCAAGCATATTCATATACTCCAACATATATAAAGGGCCTAAACAACACATTGCCAAGCTATTTATCACAAAATCTATAAACGGATATAAAGGTGATAGAAACTATCCAGAATGACATGGACGCGGTCAAAGTACTGACTAATGACAATATTTTAAAGAACCAGGACAAGGGGGATTTTGTTTAGATATGAAATCCTTTTATCAAAAGGAACGGAACTGCCAGAGCACTTTAAACATTTTTTAAAGGACTTGGATAATTTTGACCTGGGCGAAAGTAAAAATCTTCTGGTAAGATATCATAGACCATCGCAAGAATATAGAAAAAATGACTTAAAAATTATTCCAGTAATTCCAAAATCTCTGGAAGGAGAAGTTTTACAGATGGCACATTCAACGATTGGCTGTCATATGGGAGAAGCAAGAACTATGGGGAGACTGAAGGGAAATTTTTATTTTCCAAAAATGTACTCAAAAGTAAAAGCTTTTATACAAAGCTGCCAAGAGTGCGCCAAACAAAAGTCGCCACCAAAGACCTCTAGGGCTGAATTAGGTCAATACTCCACCCCTTCAGGGGTAGGAGAAATAATGTCAATAGACATTTGGGGATCCGGGGAAGTTTACCAGTTTCCAGGAAAGGAAACAGGTGCGTACTAACCATAGTAGACCATTTTAATTCATAATTATAAACTTTTCCAATTAAAGACGAAAAGACAAAAACCATTGCGAAAGTTTTGGTCAATCGCCTATTTCTGGAACACGGGATTTTCCCTAGAGTTTTACTAAGCGACAATGGGCCATGTTTTAGAGCCAAATTATTAGACGAAATTACAGAATATCTGGGGTTAAGACAATGGTTTACCTCGTCTTATATGGCAGCAGCTAATGGAAAGGTTGAAGGTAAGCATTGGGAATTAGCGTACATGCTGGGGATACATGCAAGGGAGAAAAATGAAAATTGGAATAAACATTTACCATTTGTATTCTTTTCTATAAATACAGATTTTTTACGTACCTTAAAAGAAACGCCATTTTTTTGCAACATATAAGAGATCCCAGAATTTGTTTAGATGAAATACAAAATGACAGAATATATTACAACCTAGACCAATATAAGGAAGAGATGGTGCAGCAAATGTAAAAAGCTATGGAACAACTTAAAGACAATCTGGAAGATGCGGAAACAGAACAAAAAGAAAAATATGACATAAAAAGCAAAAAAAAACGAGTTACTGTTTAGGAGATTTGGTTTATGTTTACAAAACAAATCTGGAAGTAACAAAAAAGTTAAAACTGAAATGGGAGGGATCATACAGGATTATAAAAATTCTACCAAATAACTTAACATATGTTCTAAGGCATCAACATAAGGAAAATGAATAAATAGTGCACCATAACAGAAGGAAAAAGGGATATGTTTTAAAACCTTGGAAAACAGAGGCTATATATTCAGAAGAAGAAATGGAAGACACGATCTCACCAGTATATATCAGAAGACCATATGAATTTTATGACCTTTTTAACGACCACAACAATTGGAAGAAGTGGGAGGAATATTTACCCCAGTCTTGGCTACAAACTTTCCAAAACAAACAAGAGAAAAAAGGAAAAGTTCAATGATCATCAGATACTAGCGATGAAAGCGATAGACAAGAGCCTCAAACACAACCTACTGGTTTAAGACATAATAAACCAGAGGTTAGATCCGAATAGGAAGAAAAGTTGGAAGAAACCAAAGAATTATCTGATTTTCATACGCTAGACTCACCTACAGTCTTAACGCAAAAATGGCTTTTGGAACAAACGCCATCTACCAGAAGAGATCTAACAGAATGTGACACCGAAAATTCTTCTACAGAAAACGATATAGCTAAACCTGGGCCATCGTCAAGAAAACCTTCTTGGAGAGAAAAATTATGGAGAACAGCAAAGAAACCAAAGGGGCAGCAAGAACATCCTTTGTCAGCAGCACAAGTCGCTAAAACACTTATGAAAAAGGCCAACGCTAAATTATTAGCTCCGATCTGAAGTGACATCATAGGTTCCTGCAAAAATTTTGTTTCCGATACGAGATAAGACTTCACGAGCGGTATAATGTCAAGACTTGTCAAAACAAATTAGGCTTCGCTTCAAAAAAAGGAAATAAGTAAGACCACGTGACTTTTAAATGGGTATAGTGAACCAAATTAAATTATATATATTTAGAATCAGCATTAAAAGGAGATACTTTTGATATGTATATTTAAAATTATACAATAAAATCAATATATGTATATTGATTTTTTTTCGAGGGGGTATAATTAAAAAAAAAACGCCAACGGTGGGTCTACTGAAATTGGATCCCAGAAAGCTAGAAAATTGGGGGTGAGTTGAGCCAAGGCTGGTCTCTCGTTGTTCAGTCCATGCAATGCATCTGCTGATTTTCAACTCTCTGAAGTGAAATATTCAATCGAATTAAAAAAAAATTGTTTTTGAAGAATTTTAAAATAATTATAATAGGAAAAACAGCAAGAGTTTACATTAAGTGCGCACTACATGTACAAGCTAGCTGTAATCTTGTTATAAATGGTAGAAGATTTGATAAATTAAACAGTTACCAATAAGGACAGTATACATAAACAAGAAGCTGTAGATAAAATGGGTCACAATCTAAAAGTATAGCACAGCATAAAGCAAAGTTTTTCTCGGATATAATTAATTTCACATATTAAATAAATTCACAACAAACCATTAACAGAAATAACAGGGCGAGGACAGGTGAAAAACACCAATGACAGGACCGTTTGCATTTGAAAACAAAAACTGCTGAAAGTCTTGTCATTGGGGGGGGGATCCACCAAGCTAATCAAATTGATATTAGAAATATCGGTCAAACTGGAGAAGGTTTGGGCTGAATGTTCGGGTGAAGTTCCACGTGCTAAGAAAAAAAATAAATAGCATGTGGGGAATTTTACTCGGACACTAAACACGTAAACTCGTAGAACATGGTAATATTCAAATTATCACGAAAGAGACAAATTACACTCAATGACTATATAAAACTAAAGCGCTAATTAAAATGAGGAAAAATTCCAGACACGAATAATATAAAAAAAAAATTATAGGGAAACCGCAAAAAGATAAACCCTATCTCTAAGCAACTTTTGGCATGACATGGGCACTAATTTTTGGTAAAATACCACAGACATGGAATACGTGTCTGCGATGAAAACCACACAATTTTGTGGGAATCAGGATATCGTAAACCGTACATTTTTATGAATAAATGAGAACTAGAAATTTCGGAGAACAACTGAATTAAAAGTTTTAAAGAAAAATTAGCTGAAAAACTATAGTACTTTTCTAACACAAAAACTTTCGAAGAAAAAAAATTTTAATAATGTCAAAAACAATACAGGTTGCAAAAAAATTAGACAAATACCCCCCCCCCTCTTAGAAATATGGAGATAATGAATTTGATCATAAAGGGCAATCAGCATAAAAACTTGTTAAGGTTATTGAAAAAGAACATGGAATATATAAATATAGTCTTTAAAAAAAAGACATATTTTACTGAAAAAGCGGAAAAAGACTTGAAAAAACCCCTTAGGCTCCATTGAAATATAGAATCAAAAAAAAGAGAAGGGTTCAAGTTGAAAATATAGCCAGACGGAAGTGAAGTAAAAGAAATTGGGTGACAAAAGGACACAAGTTGGTAGAAATTCAAGGCAAGACAATTTGAAGTTAATATTATAAATCGAAAATTCATATTCGATTATATGTCTTAAAAAAAAACTACCGTACGTAAAAAAAAGAAATATGGACAGAAGCATGCGTTCCTTGTAAAAGACACGCTATTTTACTAAGGATAAAAACCTATGGGTAGATTATAGCTACAAATAAAGTGTAGATATAAATAATATATTGTTGTGTTTCGTGTTCTTAATAAACCTATTAGATTGAACAGAATCACAAGGAAAACTGCTGTGGAATCTACCAGACGCTTTTTATGGTGACCAAGCGCCAAATAGATATTACTAAGGTGAGGGCACAACAAGAAGGTAAAAAGTCAGAAAATTCCATCTCAAGCTTTTTCAAACTGATTCGCAAGCTAAAAATTTAGCTATTGTTGAATATAATTTTGAAAAAAAAAGATATATATTCTTTTAGAAAAGGATAAACCTTGAATATGTGAATTACTACAGTTAAACCTAGTATTATGCAAAAAAAAAAAACTCGTCTCAGGTTTTTGACAACCCTTGAGCACACGTAGCGCGTAGCGCATAGACGCAGTGTGAGTTTGTTTTTTTGCGCATCATAGCGCATAGAACTGTAATTATATTTGCAAACTCGTGTTACTAAGAACTGAACAATAAATCACTTCCCGGAAAAAACGACTTACCTAGATGGAAATAGAAAGAACCACTTATTATAAAGGCTTATTAGCCTCAACTTGGGGATATTTCATAACTGCTATCGTGATCATGGGATTAATTCTGTCTGCAAAAACCATAATCTATCGCAAAGAAACTAATTATTATTTAAAAAAAACTTATCTACAACCGCAGACAATTCGATTGGCACTATGATTTCATGAATATGAAAATAAAAGAGAAATCTATGATTGATATTTAAGAGATTTTATTCCTGTGTCAGCAATAATACTTGTTACTAATGTAAATAAATTCGCAATTCGAGTGTTTACGGGGAAAAAAAGAGTTATACCACTTTTTAAGTTGCTTTGCGAAAAATCGACGTTTAAAAAAAAATGCTTGATGCTTTAAAGTATTTTTGTTACTTAACATAATTGTGTAAGTTATTACACAATGCTTATATATATATATATATATATATATATATATATATATATATATATATATATATATATATATATATATATATATATATATATATATATATACTATGTTTTTTTTCAACTTTAAGTTTTAACTAGTGATTTAATGTTTATGTAAATGTTTGACCTCGAGTCAACGTATTACAAATTTTTATATGTGAAATAATCAGTTTAGTATAAGTTTGAAAGAATAATCCAGCGAGAAACGTAACGTTTCGATTTAAGCGGGTTATTATTTTTGGAGTACTTAAAAAAGTGGATAAAGTAATTAAAAGTAATTAACTTTCGAATGCATTGATATATACAAAATTGAAGTGTTTCATTCTGCTATATATGTAAAAATGTACTCTTTATATGTATACTAATGTGGTTATTTATTTTAGATACAGCATTAGCTATTTTTTTTGGAAATCAAAATTTTTGTAGCATCTTTTCCAATCAAATTTTCCTTAAATCATATTTTTTTATACATTTTGGAAAGTTAAAAATATTGAAGACATTTCAAGTATATCTTGATACAATCATCGCTTACTCAATGAACTGAAATTTTGGAAGCTATAGAGGTAATAAATACTTTACTACAAGTTCGTCAGAAAGTGAGATAAAAACAGAACTTAATTTAGGCCTCGAAAATATGTTACATAGCGAAATGGATAATGTTATTTAAGTATGTTAAAATACTTTGTTATGAAAAAAAAAATATATGTGAAAATTAAAAAATCAATAATATTGTATGTATTGTAACCAATGAATTCCTAAAACAAAAAATAAACGGTATATTAAAAGAATATCACAGATAAATTAAATTATTAAGGTAAATTAAATTTAAACTAAAGTAAATCCGAAAAATATTGTAACATAAATCTAATTTAAAAAAAACTACGAACATTATTTTTAAGCCGCTTGGGGTCAAGTAAAACAGAAGATTCATATTAAGAGGGTAAAAGAGTAATTTTTAGTCCTATAGACAGAGAAAAAGAGAAACAAGGATGAATTTCAAATTGAAATCCTTCGACAAAAAAAAAGAACATGGCCAAGATTGGACAAAAAACATAACCCTAAGGAAACCCATTGAGGGTAGATGCACATAATGACCCAAAGATGGCGGCAAAATAACTTTAAATGAAATTAAGACGGTTTAAAAGTAAAATGTTGAGAATTGGGACAATTCTTCTTTAAATGGGGAGTATTGTGGTAAAGCTTTCTAATTTAGTTAATTATTATTCTAGTAAAAATATATAAGACGCAAATATGAAGTTTTGAAATACCACTTTTTATTAAGATAAGGAACATATCCTGCTAAGTTCTGTTTAACGTGAAATTGAGAAATTACCACCTCCTAGCGATTACGTGGAAAGGTGTGTTTGATAAAAATGTATAAAAGATACATTTTATCGGAAGGAAAAATCTTTTACAAGCTTTATGCCGGACTGACCTCTGGTATATTGTTTTAGAAATACTTTGGAACTTTGTCTTATCTTTGTAAGTGTCTAATTAACTATTTATACATTGTTTTTTTTTTTCAGAATTGTGGTCTATTTGGGACAGCAAGTCCCAGTAGCCAGAATACATCCGATTATATTACATGGTAAATGAATAAAAGTATTGTATTTTAGATAACCTCTCTACGATCTACTTTTAGCCTCTCGAACATATCCAGTCGGTACGCCTCAGTAGTTCGGTCATAGCCTAAGGCACGCTACCAAAGTTTAATTACCTTAGGGCCAGAGTTTATATCCCCTATAAAGGGAGAATAAAGGCATCTACGACTACAACCCCCAAATACCATAAAAATACACTTTACAACACCATCTCAAAATCTTAATCGAACGACTTTGGGGAAAAGGGGCGCTTGTGGGGGGCTATTTGTCCTCCAATCGTTTTGGTCACTTAAAAAGGACATTCGAATTTTTAATTTCTGTTTGAATACGCCCTCCCCAGATCTTCTAGGATCATTGGTTCGAAACAATCACCCCTGGGAAATAACACATATCCGTGATCCTTCTGGCCAAAAATACAAAATCCTGTATTTTTGCTGATGGGAGCTTGAAACCTCTGCAGTAGATTTCTCTGAAACACTGAATTTTAACCTTTGATGGGCAACACTAAATTCAATGAATCTCATATATACGGAATGAGCATAAAAATCCAATTTTTTTTTATCGATCTATTGATAATAAAATGCTGTATTTTATAGTTTTGGTATATGAGGCTCTTTTATTTACAAACTAAATACAACTACAATAGGGGTATGCCCGGCTGAGAGTTTGGCTCGTATTACAAAATTCTCATATATGAGAATCAAATATGCGTACGTTGGGGGGTATTAAGTAGATTAGATAAACCAACAAGGTATCTGATATAAGTTTATTCCACTGGTAAATAGCAACACATGAATGCAAGTGTGGATTATACATTATTTTGTAAGTAAGACTATTTATCTTCAAAGCCAATTGACAAACTCTTCCTCCTTGCTTTGTTCGTGTGGAAGTTACTATGATGTCATTGTACGGCATCTCTTGAGTCAGCCTTCCCTCAATAATTAGCAGGAACAATGAGGTCAATCAGTTGTGGCTGATTGAAGACCTTAAGTAGTTCTTCACCCGACGAAGGGTGAGAAGGATCTTTTTCCTGTGCAGTTTGTTGCAGGTACACAAAGAAGCATTCTTAAGGCAATGTCAATGTTTGGATAGACCAAAACCACGCAAAACTTTTCTAACATCAGCTAGAGTCATACCTTTTTCCTTCATCAGTACTTTGTACAATGCTACTACTACTACTACTACTACTATCGACTCACCGCAGCACCAAGCCGCCTGAGGACAACACAGCTACACACGCTCCTCCTCCATCCCTACCTATTCAAAGGCTCCCTCTTTACACCCTCCCAGGAAGTTCCCATTTTCATTATAGTTTTCTTTATGGCATCCTGCCACCCCAAAACGAGCACGACTTGCTTTCCGTTTAACACTAGTGGCCTAGACGGTTGGCTGAAAACGATAATCTTCGGCAATCTGTCATCCTTCATCCACAGAACTTGCCCTAGCCATCTCAACTTTTCTCTCATTAGAGCCCTAGAAAGCGGGACTGAACCACATTTTTCGTAAAGCCTACTGCTTAAAATGTACAGCCTACTGTCAGTCAGCCGGGTTCCCGGAACAATCCGTAGGCGATTTCTCTGGAAAGCATCTATCAGATCTTCATCCGCTTTTCGGTGCGCCCATGCTTCAGAGCCGTATTTAACAACATTCATCACTGTAGCTTCCAATATTCTAATCTTGGTTTGTAGACTTATCTTCCTGTTCTTCCACACTTTTTTCAATTGTGAAAAAGCACCCTGAGCCTTGGCTATTCTACTTTTAACATCTCCGGTGCTCCCACTGTCTTTACTAATAATACTACTAATGTAAGTGAAGCTGCCCACCTGATCAATCTTTTCGTTACCCAACATCAACTTTTAATCTTCACCTAGCATTTGTGACTTAGTCCTCATAACATTATTTTTCAAACCTATTCTAGCACCCTAAACTCGCAAAACCCTTAAAAGTTCATTCAATTTGCTCACATTTTCATCTAAGATGCCTAAATCATCAGCAAAATCTAAGTCCAGGAGATTTTTTCCTCCCCTTTTGATTCTATCAAAATGATCCATACAAGAAGGGAAAGAAGACAATGCTGCTTAACTCCTGATCAGAGGCAGCGCTGTAGCGTTGCCTATGGTAAAGGCCATACGGCTCCAATGTTCTATTATTATTATTTATTTTTTTCCCAGAGAGACTTCATACGGAAGGGGTCGTCGTAGAAACTTCAAAGGGGGCTCATTTGATTGAAAATCGAGAGTTCTAGTGCTCTTTTTAATAGTCGAAAATGATTGGAGGACAAATAGCCCCCCCCCACGCCCATCATTCCCCCAAACACATCCAAACAAAATTTTCAGGTAGCCATTTTGTTCAGTGTTGATTTCCAGATAGAAAACATATTTTTGAGGAGGACACTCCCCCACAACCCTCAGGGCAAGGGTTTTAAGTTATGCCCTGGGGGTATTTAAGGTTTTTATAGAAGGCGTTGTCGTAGAAACTTCAAAACAGGCTCAATCGATTGGCAATTAAAGGGCTAGTGCCCTTTTTAATAGTCGAAAGTGATTGGAGTGCAACTAGCCCCCCTCTCACGCCTATCATTTCCCCAAACACATGCAATCAAAATTTTCAGATAGCCATTTCGTTCAGCGTAGTTGATTTCCAGATAGAAAATATATTTTTGAGGAGGATACTCCCCCAAAACCCTCAGGGCAAGGGTTTTAAGTTATGCCCTGGGGGCATATCAGGTTCTTATAGAAGGTGTTGTCGTAGAAACTTCAAAACAGACTCATTCGATTGGAAATTAATGAGCTAGTGCCCTTTTTAATATTCTAAAGTGATTGGAGTGTAACTAGCCCCCCTCCCCCCCCCCCTATGCCCATCATTTCCCCAAACACATCCAATCAAACTTTTCAGATAGCCATTTTGTTCAGCGTAGTTGATTTCCAGATAGAAAATATATTTTTGAGGAGGAAACTCCCCCACCACCCTTAGGGCAAGGGTTTTAAGTTATGCCCTAGGGCCATATAAGGCTTTTTATAGAAGGCGTTGTCATAGAAACTTCAAAACAGGCTCATTTGATTGGAAATTAAAGTGCTAGTGCCCTTTTTAATAGTCGAAAATGATTGGAGGGCAACTAGCCCCCCCACGCCCATCATTCCCCCAAATACATCCAATCAAAATTTTGAGATAGCCACTTTGTTCAGCGTAGGTGATTTCCAGATAGAAAATATATTTTTGAGGAGGATACTCCCCGACAACCCTCAGGGCAAGGGTTTTAAGTTATGCCCTGGGGGCATATAAGACTTTATAGAAGGCGTTATCGTAGTAACTTCAAAACATGCTCATTCGATTGGAAATTAAAGAGCTAGTGCCTTTCCTAATATTAGAAGGTGTTTGTAGGGCAAATAGCCCCCCCCCCCACGCCCATCATTTCCCCCAAAACCTCCAATCAAAATTTTGAGATACCCATTTTGTTCAGCGTAGTTGATTTCCAGATAGGAAATATGTCTTTGAGGAGGACACTCCCCCAGAACCTTCAGGGCAAGGGTTTTAAGTTATGCCCTGGGGGCATATAAGGTTTTTATAGAAGGTGTTGTCGTAGAAACTTCAAAAAAAGCTAATTCGATTGGAAATTCAAAGGGATAATGTTCTTTTTAATGGTCGAAAGTGATTGGAGGGCAAATAGCCTCCCCCCTCCCACGCCCATCATTTCCCAAAACACATCCAATCAAAATTTTGAGATAGCCCTTTTGTGTTCAGCGTAGTTGATTTCCAGATAGAAATTTTATTTTTGAGGAGGACAGTCCCCCACAACCCTCAGGGCAAGGGTTTTAAGTTATGCCCTGGCGGCATATAAGGTTTTTATAGAAGGCGTTGTCGTAGAAACTTCAAAACAGGCTCATTCGATTGGAAATTAATGAGCTAGTGCTCTTTTTAATAGTTGAAAGTGATTAGAGTGTAACTATCCCCCCACGCCCATCATTTCCCCAAACACATCCAATCAAAATTTTCAAATAGCCATTTTGTTCAGCGTAGTTGATTTCCACATAGAAAAATGTACTTTTGACGGGGACACTCTCCCACAACCCTCAGGGCAAGGGTTTTAAGCTATGCCCTGGGGACATATAAGGTTTTTATAGAAGGTGTTGTCGTAGAAACTACAAAACAGGCTCATTCGATTGGAAATTAAAGGGCTAGTACCCTTGTTCATAGTCGAAAGTGATTGGAGGGCAACTAGCCCCCCATGCCCATCATTCCCCCAAACACATCCAGTCAAAATTTTGAGATAGCCATTTTATTCAGCGTAATTGATTACCAGATAGAAAATATATTTTTGAGGAGGATAATCCCCCACCACACTTTGTGCAAGGGTTTTAAGTTATGCCCTTGGGGAATATGAGGTTTTTGAAGAATGCTTTGTCGTATAAACTTCAAAACATGCTCATTCGATTGGAAATTCAAGGGCTAGTGCCCTTTTTAATAGTCTAAAGTGATTGAAGGGCAACTAGCCCCCCTACGCCCATCATTTCCCCAAACATATCCAATCCAAATTTTGAGATAGCCATTTTGTTCAGTGTAGTTGATTTCCATATAGAAATTAGGTTTTTGAGGTGGACACTCCCCCACAACCCTCTGGGCAAGAGTTTTAAGTTATGCCCTGGGGGCATATAAGGTTTTTATAGAAGGCGTTGTCGTAGAAACTTCAAAACAGGCACATTAAATTGGAAATTCAAAGGGCTAGTGCCCTTTTTAATAGTCTAAAGTGATTTGAGGGCAACTAATCCCCCTCTCACGCCCACCTTTTTCCCAAACACATCCAATCAAAATTTTAAGACTGCCATTTTAGTAAACGTAGTTTTAAGTTCTGGAAATTAGGTCTTTGAGGATTACAACTCCCCCAAAGCCCTCAGGGCAAGGGTTGTAATTTAAGAATTCTGCGAATCCTTCATATTATTTCTTATTTTTGGGATGCTCGTATAAACTTTAGAGAGGGCTCATCTGATTGAAAATTGAAAGTTCTTGCTCACATTTTAAGAGTCAAAAGAGATTGAAGGGCAACTAGCCCCTCTCCCTCCTCCACGCCCTAAATGCATCAGATAAAAATTTTGAGATAGACATTTTGTTAGAATAGTTCAAAGTTCTGATAACAAAAAACCCCGGTGTCTACACAGTCCACCAGGGTCCTGGGGTAGGCGTTATAAGTTATGCCCTGGGGCAAAACTTATTAAGGGGGGTTTATAACTTATGGGAAGGGGTTTTCTATGGGAAGAACACGTAGTAAATCTATTATAATTATCCAATTATAAGGTTAAAATACATACTCTGTGGTAGATGCAAAATTGCTTTGGCACACAAATTCCTATTAAGGTTAATTCCAATTAGTCGTGATCCCTTTGTGTCAGCAAGTGAAATGGTCTAAACCCCCTTATTGGAGCATTTTTTCAATCCATTCATTGTTGTCAATCGCTGTCCACAAGTTATGCAAGCTGTCTATTGTTCATATATAAGGTTTTTATCAAAGAGGTAATCGTATAGACTTTGAAAAAAACCTCATTCGATTTAAATGGAAAGTTCTAGATCCGTTTTTTAAAGTCAAGAATAATCGGAAAGTAAGCCCCCCCATGCCATAAAAACTTGAAACTTTTTGCAATCAGAAACGAACAAAAATTAATTTAAAAAAAAACTTTCCGAAAAATAAGTTTTTCAAAGAAAAGTAAAGGCCATTTTAAACTTAAGCTCAGGAGATACAAATACCTGTTGAAATGCAATCTCAAAACGACCAGAAATTACTATTAAAGAATAAATGAAACCCAAAACGAACAGAAATTAAATAAACGATCATAGCAAATAACATACAACAAGTAATAATATAAATGAATAAATAGATCTTAATGCGAGTAATGCTTAGATTGAATATGAAAGTCAAGCTTAAAATGAAAACAAATATTTTGCTATTAAAGTACAAATGAAACTTAAAACGAACAGAAATTAAATAACAATCAATGCGAACAAACATACAATATGTATTAATGTAAATGAATACATAAATCTTAAAACGAGTGAAACTTAAATTGAATATGCAAATCATTAAATCAAAATATCTACCACGATTGAAACTACCACAAATAAGCATATATAAATAAATGAGACCCAAAACGAACAGAAATCACAATATAACAATCAATGCGAACGAACGTACAATATATATTAATGTAAATGAGTAAATAAATAATAAAACGAGTGAAACTTAAATTGAATATGCAAATCATAAAATCAAATTATCTACCACGATTGAAACTACCACAAATAAGCATATATAAATAAATGAAACCCAAAACGAACAGAAATTACAATAGATGACCGAGTCAAACTCAAAACGAGCAGAAATAAACAATAATAGGGCTCAAAACCCCTATGCCTTCCCAATGCCAGAACATAATTTGCACTTTAATGAAAAAATTACAAATGAATGTGCATTGTTACTTTAACAGATATATACTGATATTTATTAATCAAAATGTTAATATTATTTGGAGTAGTATCTTTTATAAAGGTTTCACGCCTACAAGAATATACAGTGCAGTTTGACGAGTACATTGTAAAAAGCGAGCAGACCTTTTATACTATATACCTATAAAGTGATCAAACACGTTTTGAAAGTACTTGGTAGATAATTTGATTTTATTTTTGGTCATTTTTGGTTTAATGTAGTTCCTTACTTTTCTTTGATAAACTTAATTTGTGGAAAATGTTTTTTTAATTAATTTCTGTTCGTTTTATATTGACATAGTCTTTTCAGGGAAAAAGAAAATAATAGTTTAAATCTTTTCATGTTTTTAAAGACTTTATAGTTTGGCCTGCTATTTGTATGCTGGAGAACATTTCTCAGCAATTTTTAACAGCATAAACACTTTTAAAAATCTGGACACAAATAGTAGTGTTTAATTTAGTTTCATATCTCCTCTAGTTGACCTGAAATAGAAAACTTGATACCATTCGCAAAAAAAATCTGTTTACTTTCTTTCATAGCGGGGATGCAACTACGCTATTTTGACTTGATTAAATTTTAAGAGCCGAAGTAGCCCCAAAAGTTTGAACATAATACACTGAGTCGTTTTGGGGATACTGCTGAGATGCCTTATTGGGAATTAGCATTAACACAGTGCATTTTGATTTAATCTTAAGGCAAAATTTAGTTTTTAAACATAATGGGCAAATGTGAGGGTGAGCGTGGGAGGGGGATTAGTTGCCCTCAAATCACTTTCAACAGTTAAAAAAAGCACTATGCCTTTCTATTTTCAATCGAATGAGCCCTTTTTGAAGTTTTTACGACAACTCCTTCGATACGAAGTGCCCTGGTAAAAAATAAAAATAAAAAAAATACCCTGTACCCAAATCGCTCTTTACTATAAAAATGTCAAGCCTTCCAATCACTTTCGACTATTAAAAAGGCATTAGCCCTTTCAATTTCCAATCGAATGAGCCCTTTTGAAGTTTCTACGACAACATTTTCTTTAAAACCCTTATATGCCCCCAGGGCATAACTTACAACCTTTGCCCTGATGGCTTGGGTGGGGGTGTCATCCTCAAAGACCTAATTTCCAGAACTTTCAACTACGTTGAACAAAATTGCTATCTCAATATTTTGATTGGATGTGTTTGGGGAAATACTGGGCGTAAGAGGGGGTTTATTTGCCCTCCAATCACTTCTGACTATTCAAAAGGTCACTAGCCCTTTCAATTTTCAAGCGAATGAGCCTTTTTTAAAGTTTTTACGACAACGCTTTCTATAAAAACCTTATATTCACCCCGGGCATAACTTACAACTTTTGCCCAAAGGGCTGTTAGGGGGTTGTGATCCTCAAAGACCTAATTTCTATAACTTTCAACTACATAGAAAAATAAGCTATCTCAAAATTTTGATTGGATGTGTTTGGGGAAAAGGTGGGATTGAGAGGGGCATTAGTTGCCCTTCGATCACCTTCGACTATTAAATAGGGCACTAGCCCTTTCAATTTCAAACTGAATGAGCCCATTTTGAAGTGTCTACGACAACGCTTTCTATTAAAAACTTATACACCCCCAGAGCAAAACTTAAAACCCTTGCCCTGAGGGCTGTGGGGGGAGTGTCATCCTCAAAGACATAATTTCCTAACCTTTCAACTACGTTGAACAAAATGGCTATCTCAGAATTTTGATTGGATGTGTTTGGGGAAATGGTGGGCGTGAGAGGGGGGGGGGGTGCTTGCCCTACAACCACTTTCGACTATTAAAAAGGGCACTAGCCCTTTCAGTTTCCAATCGAATGAACCCTTTTGAAGTTTCTACGACAACGTTTTCTAAAAAAAAAACTTTATATGCCCCCAGGGCATAATTTACAACCCTTGCCCTGTGGGTTATGGGGGGAGTGTCATTCTCAAAAACATAATTTCCGGATTTTTCAACTACGTCAAACAAAATGGCTATCTCAAAGTTTTGATTGGATGTGTTTTGGGAAATGGTGGGTGTGAGAGGAGTGTTAATTATCCTCCAATCACTTTCAACTATTAACAACAACAAAAAAATCAGATTTCCAATCGAATGAGCCCTTTTTGAGGTATTCTACAAAATCGCTATCAAAACACGCCCCCAGCGTATTTTGGGTTTATATAAGGGTTTATAAGGTTTTATTTAACACCTTATATGCCCCAAGGGCATAACTTACAACCCTTGCCCTGAGGGATATGGGGGGGTTATCATCCTCAAAGACCTAATTTCTAAAACTTCTAACTACGTTGAACAAAATGGTAATCTAAAAATTTGATTGGATGTGTTTTGGGCGTGAGAGGGCCGACCTTTTAAAATAAATATTAGAGTCAAACTCGAAACGAGCATAAATTAATGTGAGTAGGGTTCAAAACCCCTATGCTTTCTAAAAGCCAGAATATAATTTGTACTTTACTGAAAACAAATTCAAATGAGTTTACTGGAAAAAAATGTGCATTGTCAATTTAATATACATATGCTGATATTTATTCCCTAAAATCTTAATTAATTTTTGATTTCTGAAAGTTAAAAAAGTGAAAATATTTCGAAGAATTGTTTTCAGTAAAGTGCCAATGACGCAGTAGGTTTTAGGCTTCTGCAGTGAGACGATACCAAAACTCTTGTTTGTAGTTATTTTTATTCGATTCAAACTTGATTTGCATATCCAATTTAAGTTTGACTCGTTTTAAGATTTATTTACTCATTTACCTTAATATATATTGTATGTTTGTTCGCATTGATTGTTATTTAATTTCTGTTCGTTTTAAGTTTCATTTATACTTTAATAGCAAAATATTTGTTTTCGTTTTAAGCTTGATTTTCATATTCAATCGAAGAATTACTCGCTTTAATATCTATTTATTCGTTTATACTATTACTTGTTGTATGTTTTTTGCTAGGATTGTTTATTTAATTTCTGTTTGTTTTGGGTTTCATTTCTTCTTTATTAGTAATTTCTGATCGTTTTGAGTTTGAATTTTAAAAGGTATTTGTATCTGCGGAGCTTAAGTTTAAAATGGCCTTTACTTTTCTTTGAAAAACTTATTTTTCGATAAGTTTTTTTTAATTAATTTTTGTTCGTTTTTGACTGCAAAAAGTTTCAAGTTTTTATGGCATGGGGGGGGGGGTGCTTACTTTCCGATTATTCTTGACTTGAAAAAAACGATCTAGAAATTTCAATTTAAATCGAATGAGGCTTTTTTCAAAGTCTATACGATTAGACCCCGGCGCCGCGCCGAGGAGGGAAGACCGGCGGCGGCGGGGCAAAAAACAGCACGCCGCGCCACGCCGCCGGCGCGATCAATGTTAACCACAAACATTAATGTTTTCATCAGTCTTTCTCAAATCACAGCTTCAATTTACAACAGATTTGGGCCTATTCATGAGTTCAAAAATTCACAAGTCGCTGGCTGGAAACTATTCTTCTTCGTTATTCATCAAGAGAAGTAGAAATCTGGTAGAAACGAAATGGCTGTGGCGTTTCCGAACCCTTGCATAATATGAGTAGTTGAAGTATCTATTAGCTATGTGTTCTTAATATAAATAATTATCAAAATTAGTAGTTTTTTTCATCGAGCACTACTGCATATAAAACTTCAAATACCGCATCACAAAACTCGTCAGTTATCTGGGTAAAAACTTTGAATATAACTTTGAACTTAGAAGCTTAATTTTTTCATAATGCCCTTTGCCTATATCTGTTTTGTCACCTTTAAAACATTTCAAATGGGCGGCTATGATATTGATTGTTTTTTTTTGCTCTTTTTGATTCCTAAAAAGCCTTCTTGTATAAAAAACTGGTTTTTAATTACAATTAAAAAAAAATGCATTTTAAAGTTTTTTTTGGCTTCTTTATTGAATATATGGCATGTAGGCTAAGGCTGAACTGCTTCTTTTTTATCGCTTTTGGCTGCTCTTTTGCATATTATTCATTTTTTCTTTTGGGGATTCATTCCAAATTATAAACTGATAAATACCTAATATCAGTCAAATTATAAACTGTATCTAAAAGGAGTAAATTTATCAAATTGCAAAATACATGATGAACGCTTAACATGAGAACACTTCAATTACAATGACACAAAAAACACTTAA
The DNA here is from genome assembly GCF_049724085.1 of Artemia sp. Qi Xiang Cuo. Classification (NCBI taxonomy): domain Eukaryota; kingdom Metazoa; phylum Arthropoda; class Branchiopoda; order Anostraca; family Artemiidae; genus Artemia; species Artemia sp. Qi Xiang Cuo. The sequence goes on from NC_142803.1 coordinate 49,572,047, forward strand.
TAGTTTATTGGCTATGAAGAAAAATGAAGTACCAGCTATTTTCTTAGGTAAAAAATGAAAAGCTCATCCGTTTTAAGTGTAATTAAATGAAATAATATGCAGACTGAAGTAGCTCCAGGAAGATTTTGAAATGTTCATCCTAGTTCGTAACTTTTAATCCAAGCAAAATAATAGGACACTTAGTATCAGTTATTGAGTTTAAGCTTTGATTTCCAAATGCTCACAATAATTATCAAATTTAAGAAATTCGCAACAATAAGTCACCTGTGGTCAAAATACATAGACTCCTCTTTGATCCTCACCCAGGCTCAAAGCTTCTGCTATGGTCATTTCCATGGAAATCTCCAAAGAGTTTCTTTTTAAAATAGCTTTCAAGCGTAGTTAGGGGTATTTAGACTTTTTTGCTTTTCTTCAAAGCTTTGAAAAAAGTGTTATAATATTCCAAATGTTACATTTGTGCATATTTTTAGTAATCATTTGTGGGGTGATCGAATTTTCTAAACCACTGTAGATACTTTATAACGTTGCAACATCTAGTACCCTAAGGTCATAAGACTGTCAAAGACTCCTCCTTGAACCTCCCAAATTGAAAGCTTTTATTATGACCTGGCCTTTTAATGTGACTTGGGCACTGGACCAATTTTACTCGAGCGCAACGTTAGGTGGGAATGTCATTATTGCTTTCGTCACACCAATTCGTTTTAGTGTGAATCTGTCTGGTACAAATGAATGAATGTTTTCAAAGTAAACCCGTTTCATCAATAGGAAAAAAAAACCGGATTGGACGCATATGTTCCTTTCCCTTTGGACGATAAAACCATGCAAGTGCTGCATCAAGTATAACTCACGAAAATCTTGTTAATTTTGTGAACTTTTGAACTTTTTGGCATCCCTGCTTTCAATAAAAAAATCAAGGTACTATCACTTAAATATAATAACTCCCTATGCCCCCCTTCTGGATACCATCTTGATAGAATACCGTCTCTGCTTTAAATAAAAAAAAATAACATATTGGCAACCCTGCTTTCAAAAAAATCGAGGTATTATCATTTAAATATGATAGCTCAATACCCCCCCCCCCCCTTTCTGGATACCACCTTGATAGGATGCCATCTCTGCTTTAAATTTAAAAAAATGAACTTTTTGGGATCCCTGCTTTCAATAAATAAAATTTCGAGCTATTATCATTTAAATATAATACCTCCCAACCCCCCCCCCTCTGGATACCACCTTGATAGGATACCTTCTCAGCTTTCATTAGAAAAATAATTTACTGAATAATTAACAAGGTCACTATATGGTTCAAACAAACACTCAAAATAACGTTAAACAGCTTAGTGTTCCTTGAAAAAAAATTGAGGGTATGAGTAAAGGGGTACAAAGACAACAACAAAAATGTCGAAATTATTCAGATATACCTCAAATTATTGGAAAACTGAGTGATAGATTCGCCATGGCATTCCATAAGATCCAAAGAATCGAATTAAAAGGGAGCACACGCAAAAGCCAAATAAGGCCAGTAGCCTATGAGAATTCGCAAAATACCCAAGACAATGAACAAGTCCTAATGGGGGGCCGTGGGTCTATCAATATATTTCAATGGTTTCCCAGGGAATTTGATAAAATTTTCTTCTGTCTCCACTTTAAATGAAAAAAGTAATTATCCTTTTGGCATCCCTGTTTTCAATAAAAAAAATGAGGTATTATCATTTAAAAGTAATTACTACCTCTCCCCCCCTATTGTCAATAATTTAAAATTTATTCATGGATCACATTTCTGGGGTAACTTCTAGCTCAATCTTTAATTCCCCAACCTTGTACGTAACTTAGTCTATAGCTAAATTATGTCTCAATCGAAAGATGTTTTTTGGAGGGGGGGGGGGGTAAAAATGTTCCAGAAAGAAGATTGTATTTTCTATCAGGTGTTCAATAATTGAGTATTAAACATTAAGAAAATCCTATCTAAAAGCAGCAAAAAAAAATCTGCAAACTTACAATTTAGCTGTAGAAACAATCTGTCGGCTGTCAATTTCAAAATCCAACAAAAGGCTGAAGCTGTATAGTAGTGAAAGCGTTCTATAATTCTATTTAACTTGAAAATAAAATTCTTGACTACGAATGATGTAAGAAATAGCGATTGGGAAACTGCATTCAAAATGATTTAAACTCATTTCATAAAGACGATACTTTTTTGTCAACATATGAAGAACTATGTATATTGCAATATTTGCAATAGCATATTGGCCCTGTCTGGTTTTTATGCAAAGTAACAAAAGAGACGAAAATTAATGAACAAGGGAGCAGTGAAGAATTATGGTATACAAAGTAATATTTGGCAGGGAAAGTCACTGGTGATAAATCACTAGGGGTGGCACCGTGATTGCGTGATTTTCGGGGAACCAAATTTTTTTTCGGGGTGACGCATACACTTTCGGGGAAATACCCAAAATTCGGGGATAGTGCTCTGCTTGATTTCTAATCAGGAAAATTGAAATATTAGTAGAAAGGGGTCACTAGGTCCCGTACGAACCACGTGGTTTATGGTTTTCTCACTGAGAATGAAAAAACAGGATTTTTATCACTTGAAAAAACAGGATTTTTCTCACTTTTATGGATGTTTCTTGGACGGTTATGTTTGTGGGTCAATTTATTTGATGTTTTTCATGGATGTCAACATCAATTTATGTCTGTTTTATGGTTTTTGTCAGTGAGAATGGAAAAACAGGAACTTTCTCACTTTGATGGATGTTTTCTGGAAGATTGATTGATTTGTCACGGAAAAGGAATGGGCGAAGTCTATTAATGTCTTTGTTGTATTTCCAAAGAGAAATGTTTCCGAGCGAATGTTTATTAATATCTTTGGAGTTCTTCTATGAAACCTGTTTCATGCTAAATGTTTTGATCTTAGCGATGAAGAGATTAGCAAAGGAAAGGGTTTCCCAATAATTTCAAATGTGACAGCGCAGGGATGGCAAAAACAAAAGGAACACGCAGAAATCACATTTAGGGGTTATTTGGGTGAAACCGTTTTAGACATTTTAGGGAATTATTTCGGTGAAACAGTTAGAGACATTTTAAAAGATGATTTTAGAAGATGTTTTAGAAGAGCATTTGAGGGTGAAACTCTGTGGTCGTTAAAATACACAAGTTCTATTTGAACAGTGTCGTGAGGTCCTCTACCCAACCCCAAAGGGCTTCGATCCCCCTACCCCAACCCCGAAGGAAGCCCCCGGTTCCCAAAGGTCCCCCGGGCTCCCAAAGGGCCCCCCGGCCCCCAAGTGCCCCCAGACCCCCAAAGGCCCTCCCCGGACCCCCAAAGAGTTTCCTCCCCATTTTTAATCCTTTTTTAAGGCTTTATTATATCTTTTCAGAACAAGTTATTTTCTTAATATCCATCCTAAACCCATTTTACAAGTTGAAGTACCAATCCTTTCACCACAACTTTACTATAAGGCTTTTCGAATACCCCGACATCAAGCAATAGTTTTCAAAAGACATTTCAGAGCATTTTCTTTTCTTAATGTTCCCTTATAAACCCATTTTACAAGTTGAAGCATCCTTCCTTTTCACCCACAACTTTACTTTAAAGCTTTTTGAATGCTCCAACACCAAGAAATACCTTTCAAAAGGCATTTCAGAGCAATTTATTTTCTTAATGTCGCTTCTAAACCCATTTTACAAGTTGAAGCATCCTTCCTTTTCACCCACAACTTTACTTTACAGATTCTTGGATACCTCAAAACCAATAAATACTTACCAAAAGACATTTCAGAACAAGTTATTTTCTTAATGTCCATTCTAAACCAATTTTACAAGTTGAAGTACCAATCCTTTCACCACAACTTTACTATAAGGCTTTTCGAATACCTCAACATCAAGCAATAGTTTTCAAAATACATTTCAGAGCAACTTCTTTTCTTAATGTTCCCTTCTAAACCCAATTTTCAAGTTGACGCATCCTTCCTTTTCACCAACAACTTTACTTTACAGCTTTTTGGATACCTCAACACCAAGAAATACCTTTCAAAAGGAATTTCAGAGTAAGTTCCTTTCTTAATGTCCCTCCTAAACCCATTTTACAAATTGAAGTACCCATCTTTTTCATTCACAACTATACTTTACAGCTTTTTGGATACCTCAACACCAAGAAATACCTTTCAAAAGACATTTCAGAGGAAATTCTTTTCTTAATGTCCCTTCTAAACCCATTTTACAAGTTGAAGCATCCTTCCTTTTCACCCACAACTTTACTTTACAGCTTTTTGGATACCTCAACACCAAGAAATACTTTCAAAGGACATTTCAGAGCAAGTTCCTCTCTTAATGTTCATTCTAAACCCATTTTACAAGTTGAAGTACCCATACTTTTCACCCAGAACTATACTTTACAGCTTTTTGGATACCTCAACACCAAGAAATACTTTTCAAAAGACATTTCAGAGCAATTTCTTTTCTTAATGACCCTTCTAAACCCATTTTCAAACTTGAAGTATTCATCCTTTTCACCCACAACTTTACTTTACAGCTTTTTGGATACCTTAACACCAAGAAATACTTTTCAAAAGATATTTCAGAGCAAGTTCCTTTCTTAATGTCCCTCCTAACCCCATTTTACAAGTTGAAGCATCCTTCTTTTTCACCCACAACTTTACTTTACAGCTTTTTGGACACCTCAACACCAAGAAATACCTTTCAAAAGACATTTCAGAGCAAGTTCCTTTCTTGATGTCCCTTCTAAACCTATTTTACAAGTTGAAGTAACCTTCCTTTTCACCCACAACTTTACTTTACAGCTTTTTGGATACCTCAACACAAAGAAATACTTTCAAAAGACATTTCAGAGTAAGTTCCTTTCTTAATGTCCATCCTAAACCCATTTTACAAGTTGAAGCATCCTTCCTTTTCACCCACAACTTTACTTTACAGCTTTTTGTATACCTCAACACCAAGAAATACTTTTCAAAAGACATTTCAGAGCAAGTTCCTTTCTTAATATCCCTCCTAAACCCATTTTACAAGTTGAAGCATCCTTCCTTTTCACCCACAACTTTACTTTACAGATTTTTGGATACCTCAAAACAAAGAAATACATTTCAAAAGACATTTCAGAACAAGTTCCTTTCTTAATTTCCCTCCTAAACCCATTTTACAAGTTGAAGCATCCTTCCTTTTCACCTACAACTTTACTTTATAGCTTTTTGGATACCTCAACACCAAGAAATAGTTTTTTCAAAAGACATTTCAGAGCAAGTTCCTTTCTTAATGTCCCTCCTAAACCCATTTTCCAAGTTGAAAAATCCTTCCTTTTCACCCACAACTTTACTTTACATCTTTATGGATACCTCAACACAAAGAAATACTTTTCAAAAGACATTTCAGAGCAAGTTCCTTTCTTAATGTCCCTTCTAAACCCATTTTACAAGTTGAAGCATCCTTCCTTTTCACCCACAACTTTACTTTACAGCTTTTTGGATACCTTAACACCAATAAATTCTTTTCAAATGACATTTCAGAGAAAGTACCATACTCAATGTCCCTCCTAAATCGATTTTACACGTTGAAGCAATCCTTCCTTTTAACCCACAACTTTACTTTATAACTTTTTGGATACCTCAACACCAATAAATACATTTCGAAAGGCATTTTAGAGAAAGTTCCTTTCTTAATATCCCTTCTAAACCAATTTTCAAAGTTGAAGCATCCTCCCTTTTCACCCGTAACTTTACTTTACAGCTTTTTGGATACCTCAACACCAAGAAATACTTTTCAAAAGACATTTCAGAGCAAGTTATTTTCTTAATGTCCATCCTAAACCCATTTTACAAGTTGAAGTACCAATCCTTTCACCACAACTTTACTTTACAGCTTTTTGGATACCTCAACACCAAGAAATACTTTTCAAAAGACATTTCAGTGCAAGTTCCTTTCTTAATGTCCTTCCTAAACCTAATTTACAAGTTGAAGCATCCGTCCCTTTTCACCAAAAACTTAAAATTAAATCTATTTGGATATATCAACACCAAAAAATACATTTAAAAAGTAAATTCATAGAAAGTTCCTTTATTAATGACCCTTCTAAACCCATTTTACAAGTTTAAGCATCCTTCCTTTTCACCAACAACTTTACTTTACAGCTTTTTGGATACCTCAAAACCAAGAAATACTTTTCAAAAGACATTTCAGATCAAGTTCCTTTCTTAATATCCCTCCTAAACCCGTTTTACAAGTTGAAGCACCCTTCCTTTTCACCTACAACTTTACTGTACAGCTTTTTGGATACCTCAACACCAAGAAACACTTTTCAAAAGACATTTCAGAGCAAGTTCCTTTCTTAATATCCCTCCTAAACCCATTTTACAAGTTGAAGCATCCTTCCTTTTCACCTACAACTTTACTTTACAGCTTTTTGGATACCTCAACACCAAGAAATACTTTTCAAAAGACATTCCTGAGCAAGTTCCTTTCTTAATGTCCCTCCTAAACCCATTGTTACAAATTGAAGCACCCTTCCTTTTCCCACAACTTTACTGTACAGCTTTTTGAATAGCTCAAAACCAAGAAATACTTTTCAAAAGACATTTCAGAGCAAGTTCATATCTTAATGTCCCTCCTAAACCCACTTTACAAGTTTAAGCATCCTTCCTTTTCACCCACAACTTTACTTTACAGCTTTTTGGATACTTTAACACCAAGAAATACTTTTCAAAAGACATTTCAGAGCAAGTTCCTTTCTTAATGTCCCTGCTAAACCCATTTTAAAAGTTGAAGCATCCTTCCTTTTCACCCACAACTTTACTTTACAGCTGTTTGGATACCTTAACACCAAGAAATACCTTTCAAAAGACATTTCAGAGCAAGTTCCTTTCTTAATGTCCCTCCTAAACCCATTTTACAAGTTGAATCCTTCCTTTTCACCCACAACTTTACTTTACAGCTTTTTTGATACCTCAACACCAAGAAATACTTTTCAAAAGACATTTCAGTGCAAGTTCCTTTCTTAATGTCCCTCCTAAACCCATTTTACAAGTTGAAGCATCCTTCCTTTTCATCCACAACTTTACTTTACAACTTTTTGGATACCTCAACACCAAGAAATACTTTTCAAAAGACATTTTAGAGCAAGTTCCTTTCTTAATGTCCCTTCTAAACCCATTTTACAAGTTGAAGCATCCTTCCTTTTCACCCATAACTTTACTTTACAGCTTTTTTGGATCCCTCAACACCAAGAAATACTTTTCAAAAAGACATTACAGTAAAAGTTCTTTTCACAACGTCCCTCCTAAACCCATTACAATTTGAAGTACCAACCCTTTCACCACAACTTTACTTTACAGGTTTTTGGAAACCTCAACAGCAAGAAATACTTTTCAAAGGGCATTTCAGATCAAGTTCTTTTCTTAATATCCCTCCTAAACCCATTTTACAAGTTGAAGCATCCTTCCTTTTCACCTAAAACTTTACTTTACAGCTTTTTGGATACCTCAACACCAAGAAATACTTTTCAAAAGACATTTCAGAGCAAGTTCATTTCTTAATGTCCCTCCTAAACCCATTTTACAAGTTGAAGCATCCTTCCTTTTCACCTACAACTTTACTTTACAGCTTTTTAGATACCTAAACACCAAGAAATACTTTTCAAAAGACATTTCAGAGCAAGTTCCTTTCTTAATGTCCCTCCTAAACCCATTTTACAAGTTGAAGCAACCTTCCTTTTAACCCACAACTTTACTTTACAGCTTTTTTAATACCTCAACACCAAGAAATACATTTCAAAAGACATTTCAGTGCAAGTTCGATTCTTAATGTCCCTTCTAAACCCATTTTACAAGTGGAAGCATCCTTCCTTTTCATCCACAACTTTACTTTATAACTTTTTGGATACCTCAACACCAAGAAATACTTTTCAAAAGACATTTCAGAACAAGTTCGATTTTTAATGTCCCTCCTAAACCCATTTTACAAGTTGAAGCATCCTTCCTTTTCACCCACAACTTTACTTTACAGCTTTTTGGATATCCCCAACACCAAGAAATACTAATCAAAAGGCATTTCAGAGCAAGTTCCTTTCTTAAAGTCCCTCCTAAACCCATTTTACAAGTTGAAGTATCCATTCTTTTCACCCACAACTTCACTTTACAGCTTTTTGCTTCTTTTGGATACGCCAACACCAAGAAATACTTTTTAACGGCGTTTCAGAACAAGTTCTTTTCATAATGTCCATCCTAAACCCATTTTACAAGTTGAAGTACCCATCTTTTTCACCCACAACTTTACTTTACAACTTTTTGAATGCTCCAACACCAAGCAATACCTTTCAAAAGACATTTCAGAGCAACTTCTTTTCTTAATGTCACTTCTAAACCCATTTTCCAACTTGAAGTACCCATCCTTTTCACTCACAACCTTGCTTTATAGCTTTCTGGATACCTCAACAGCAATAAATACATTTCAAAAGACATTTTAGAGCAAGTTCATTTTTTAATGTCAATTCTAAACACATTTTACAAGTTGAAGCATCCATCCTTTTCATCCAAAAGTATACTTTACAGCTTTTTGAATACCTCAGAACCATGAAATACATTTCAAAAGGTATATTAGATCAAGTTACTTTCTTAATGTCCCTTCTAAACCCATTTTCCAAATTGAAGTACCTATCCTTTTAACCCACTACTTTACTTTACAGCTTTTTAGATACTTCAACACCAAGAAATACTATTCAAAGGGTATTTCAGATCATGTTCCTTTCTTAACGTCCTTCCTAAACTCATTTTACAACTTGAAGCATCCTTCCTTTACACCCACAACTTTACTTTACAGCTTTTTGGATACCTCAACACCAAGAAATACTTTTCAAAGGGCATTTCAGAGCAAGTTCCTTTCTTAATGTCGCTCCTAAACCCCTTTTACAAGTTGAAGCATCCTTCCTTTTCACCCATAACTTTACTTTACAGCTTTTTGGATACCTCAACACCAAGAAATACCTTTCAAAAGACATTTCAGAGCAAGTTCCTTTCTTAATGTCCCTTCTAAACCCATTTTACAAGTTGAAGCATCATTTCTTTTCACCCACAACTTTACGTTACAGTATTTTGGATACCACAACACCAAGAAATACTTTCCAAAAGTCATTTCAGTGCAAGTTCCTTTCTTAATGTCCTTCCTAAACCCATTTTATAAGTTGAAGCATCCTTCCTTTTTCGCCCCCAACTTTAATTTACAGCCTTTAGGATACGTCGATACCATGAAATACTTTTCAAAAGACATTTCAGAGCAAGTTCCTTTTCTAAATGTCCCTCTTAAACCCATTTTACAAGTTGAAGAATCCTTCCTTTTTCACCAACACTTTTAATTTACAGATTTTTGGATACATCAACACCGAGAAATAATTTTCAGACGACATTTCATAGCAATTTAATTACTTAATGTCCTTCCTAACCCCATTTTAAAAGTTGAAGCATCCTTCTTTTTCACCAATAACTTTACTTTGTAGCTTTTTGGATGCCTCAATACCAAGAAATACTTTTCAAAAGACATTTCAGAACAAGTTCCTTTCTTAATGTCCCTTCTAAACCCATTTTACAAGTTGAAGCATCCTTCCTTTTCACCAACAACTTTACTTTACAGCTTTTTGGATACCTCAACACCAACAAATACTTTCCAAAAGACATTTCAGAGCAAGTTCCTTTCTTAATGTCCCTTCTAAACACATTTTACAAGTTGAAACATCTTTCCTTTTCACCAACAACTTTACTTTACAACTTTTTGGATACCTCAACACCAAGAAATATATTTCAAAAGAAATTTCAGAGCAAGTTCCTTTCTTAATGTCCCTACTAAACCCATTTTACAACTTGAAGCATCCTCTTTTTTCACCCACCAACTTTACAGCTTTTTGGAACCCTTAACATCAAAAAATATTTTTCAAAAGACATTACAGTGAAAGTTCATTTCTCAACGTCCCTCCTAAAACCCATTTTACAAGTTGAAGTACCAATCCTTTCACCACAACTTTACTTTACAGGTTTTTGGAAACCTCAACACCAAGAAATACTTTTCAAAAGACATTTTAGAGCAAGTTCCTTTTCTTAATGTTGATTCTCACCTCGATGTAAAACTTGAATGCACCTTTCTTTTCATTCACAATTTTACTTAACAGCTTTTTGGACACTCAAAACCAAGAAATACCATTCAGAAGGCATTTCAGTACCGGTTCTTTTCTAAATGTCCCTTCTAAAACTGTTTTACAAGTTTAAGTCTCCTTTCTTTTCACCAACAATTTTACTTTACAGCTTTTTGTATACCTCAACACCAAGAAATACGTTTCAAAAGACATTTCAGAGGAAGTTGCTTTCTTAAAGTCCCTCCTAAAACCATTTTACAAGTTGAAGAATCCTTCCTTTTCATCCACAACTTTACTTTACAGCTTTTTGGATACATCAACACCAAGAAATACTTTTCAAAAGACATTTCAGAGCAAGTTCCTTTCTTAATATCCCTCCTAATACCATTTTACAAGTTGAATCATCCTTCCTTTTCACCCACAACTTTACTTTACAGCTTTTTGGATATCCCCAACACCAAGAAATACTTATGAAAAGACATTTCAGACCAATTTCATTTCTTAAAGTCCCTCCTAGACCCATTTTACAAGTTGAAGTATCCATTCTTTTCACCCACAACTATACTTTACAGTCTTTTGGTTCTTTTGAACTAACTAAAACAATGCACTACTTTTTAACATCAATTCAGAACAAGTTCTTTTCATAATATACATCCTAAGCCCATTTTACAAGTTGAAGTATCTATCTTTTTCACCCACAACTTTACTTTACAGCTTTTTGAATGCTCCAACACCAATAAATACCTTTCAGTAGGCATTTTAGAGCAACTTTTTTTCTTAATGTCACTTCTAAACCCATTTTCCAACTTGGAGTACCTATCCTTTTCACTCACAACTTTACTTTACAGCTTTCTGGATACCTCAACACCAAGAAATACCTTTCAAAAGGCATTTCAGAGCACGTTCCTTTCTTAATGTCCATTCTAAACCCATTTTACAAGTTGAAGCATCCATCCTTTTCACCCACAACTTTACTTTCCTCATTTTTGGATACCTCAACACCAAGAAATACCTTTCAAAAGGTATTTCAGAGCAAGTTCCTTTCTTAATGTCCCTTCTAAACCCATTTTCCAACTTGAAGTACCCATCCTTTTAACCCACAACTTTACTTTACAGCTTTTTGGATACCTCAACACCAAGAAATACTTTTCAAAGGGCATTTCACAGCAAGTTCCTTTCTTAATGTCCCTCCTAAACCCATTTTACAAGTTGAAGCATCCTTCCTTTACACCCACAACTTTACTTTACAACTTTTTGGATACCTCAACACCAAGAAATACCATTCAATAGGCATTTCAGAGCAAGTTACATTCTTAATATCCCTCCTAAACCCATTTTACAAGTTGAAACATCCTTCCTTTTCACCCACAACTTTACTTTACAACTGTTTGGGTACCTCAACACCAAGAAATACTTTTCAAAAGGGATTTCAGAGCAAGTTCCATCCTTAATGTTCCTTCTAAATCCATTTCCAACTTGAGGCATCCTTCCTTTTCACCCACAACTTTACTTTACAGATTTTTGCTTCTTTTGAATGCGTCAATACCATGCAATACTTTTCAAAGGCATTTCAGAACAAGTTCTTTTCATAATGTCCATCCTAAACCCCATTTTACAAGTTGAAGTGCCCATCCTTTTCACCCACATCTTTACTTTACAGCTTTTTGAATGCTCCAACATCAAGCAATCTTTTCAAAGACATTTCAGAATTGAATTGTGTTCTTTGGTAATATTCAGAAGAGAACTTGAACTTTTCTATCTTCTAAGAAAAATTTGTAACAATATTTTAAATTTTTTCATCTCTTTGAGAAAAATCTGAATTGAAGTGGAAAATTTTATATTATTTTGGGAAAATAGAATTGATCAATAACTTATTTCATTTTCATTGAGAAAATTCAGAATTGAAGTTGAACTTTTCTTCTTCCGGGGAAAAATTTGGAACAGAACTTTAAATTTTTTCATCTCTTTGAGAAAGGTCGGAACTGAATTTAGGAAAATTTAGAATTAAAGTGAAACTTTTTATCTTCATAGAAAATAATCACAATCATAGTATAACTTAACTGTTTGAGAAAAATCTGAACTGAAGTGGAAAATTTTTATATTATTTTGGGAAAATAGAAATGATCAATAACTTATTTCATTTTCATTGAGGAAATTCAGAAAAGAAGTTGAACTTTTCTTCTTTCAGGGAAAATATTTGAAACATAAATTTAAATTTGACTCTTTGAGAAAGGTCGGTATGGAATTTAAGAAAATTTAGAATTAAAGTGAAACTTTTATCTTCATAGAAAATAATCACAATCATAGTACAATTTTTCCTATCTTCTACGGAAAAATTTAGATGTGAACTTTAAATATTTGTATATCGGTGAACTTAAAACTGAAGTGGAGGCTTTTTATTTTCTCTTGTGAAATTAGAAATGAATTGTGTTCTTTGGTAAAATTCAGAAGAGATCTTGAACTTTTCTATCTTCTATGTAAACTTGAGCCTGCTAGTAGTATCTTTATCTCTAAAAATTCTTTTTCTTACATCTCTGACGTTTTTAATAGATATTCTGAACGTTTCACGTTCTAGCATACTCTAAGAATAAGAACACTTAATAAAATAATGCATAAGATATTTTTAATGAAATAACGACATGTAGAATATTAATATAAAAATAAGTTAAATACATTATTATACATTATTAGTACACTTGCGCTTCACATTCCGTCCATTCATCTTTATATTCATTGATGAAATTGTCTGCTAATGTCCTTTTTATTCTGCCTGCGATTTCACTGTCTATTGTCACATTATTTTTACATAGTCAGCAGTTTTGGCATATTGATAAGATATGATTAATGACTTTATTGCAGGAGTATGCTTGTCTTCTTCTTGTTCTCTTTAAAATACTAATACCGGAAAGATGATGATAGGATTATCAACAGGTAATGTGTTACCAGCAACAGTAGCAAGGAGTTGTCCCCGATCATCGACAATTATTTTTAAGTTTGCATTCTCTTTGAGCACTAATTTCTCTGGTAATGTTACCCTCGCATATGCTTCGTTTACACGATTGAAATTCTTGGGTACTCCAAAGATATCTAACTTTTCGCTGTCATGACAACGCATGCATACATTTCCAATAGTGTTACCACTTGCACTCGTTTCATAGTTCAGGTATTTCTCCTTGTCAGCATTCAACACGACGATGATTTTTTCATGTGCACATACTTTCGTCGAATAATTCATCATCACTTTTTTACAGATATGAATTGTGTGTTTATCTTACCACTGCATAAAAAATACTGATTTATTGCACGCAATAAACTAGGTAGTGTCGATAACTTGACATAGAGTACCAGTGGGAAAGCCGCGTCGTGTCTATGAACAAGCACAGAGTACGATTGGTAGAGCTGTAAGAATATTTCATGTCATTTTAAGATACGTAAAAAAGTTTAAAAAATACCATGTTTAAAAATTCAAAATTATTTTAAAAAATAGGGGGAAGGGGTCCCGGTGGTCTTTGGGGGCTCGAGGGGCATTAGGGGGACCGGGGGCCTTTGGGGTTGGGGTAGGGGACCTCACGACACTGTTCAAATGGAACTTGTGTGTGAATATTCTTCATGAAGATATGGAGCTCCTTTTTAATTTTGAGTTTTCTCGAAGAAGTGCAAAATGTACAAGTTCTCTATTGAATTTTCTTAGAGGAGAGAAAAAAAAGTTCCCTCAGTCTTAAAATTTACTAATAAAACTGAAAAAATCATCATTTTAATTACTAGTTTCTCAAATACATACAAAAATTAAATTTAAAGGCTAAATATATCCAAAGAAGATAGGGATGATTATACGGTGATTATGATTATTTACCATGAAGATAAAAAGTTTCGCTTTATTTCTAATTTTTCTTAAATTCAGTTCATTCATCTACATCAAAAACAATAGGTTAGGTTAGGTTAGGTATAAATAAAATATTAATAAATAATTAGAAACATTTCTCCATGTTTAATTTAGGTTAGGTTAACTTATCATGAGCGCTCATGATAAGCTAAGCTAACCTAACTTAAACATGGTAAAAAGATTAAATTAGGTTAGGTTAGGCTAGATTAAGTTAGGTTAGGTTAAGTTAGGTTAGGTTAGCCTACGTACGCGCGCGTACGTAGGCTAACCCTAACCTAACCTAACTTAACCTAACCTAACTTAATCTAGACTAACCTAATCTAACTTAACTAACTAAACCTAACTTAACCTAACTTAAAGGAAGGATGTTTCAACTTGTAAAATGGGTTTAGGAGGGACATTAAGAATGGAACTTGCTCTGAAATGCCTATTGAACGGTATTTCTTGGTGTTGAGATATCCAAAAAGCTATAAAGTAAAGTTTTGGGTGAAAAGGATGGGTACTACAATTTTTAAAATGGGTTTAGGATTGACATTAAGAAAGGAACTTGCTCTGAAATGCCCTTTGAAAAGTTTTTCTTGGGTGTTGAGGTATCCAAAAAGCTGTAAAGTATAGTTGTGAGTGAAAAGGAAGGGTACTTCAACTTGTAAAATGGGTTTAGAAGGGACATTAAGAAAGGAACTTGTTCTGAAATGCCTTTTGAAAGGTATTTCTTGGTGTTGAGGTATCCAAAAAGGTGTAAAGTAAAGTTGTGAGTGAAAAGGATGGATGCTTCAACTTGTAAAATGGGTTTAGAATGGACATTAAGAAAGGAACATGCTCTGAAATGTCTTTTGAAAGGTATTTATTGGTGTTGAGGTATCGAAAAAGCCGTAAAGTAAAGTTGTGAGTGAAAAGGATGGGTACTTCAAGTTGGAAAATGGGTTTAGAAGTGACATTAAGAAAAGAACTTGCTCTGAAATGTCTTTTGAAAGGTATTGCTTGGTGTTGGAGCATTCAAGAAGCTGTAAAGTAAAGTTGTGGGTGAAAAGGTTGGATACTTCAACTTGTAAAATGGGTTTAGGATGGACATTATGAAAAGAACTTGTTCTGAAATGCCTTTGAAAAGTATTGCATGGTATTGGCGAATTCAAAAGAACCAAAAAGCTGTAAAGTAAAGTTGTGGGTGAAAAGGATGGATACTTCAACTTGTAAAATGGGTTTAGGAGGGACTTTAAGAAAGGAACTTGCTCTGAAATGTCTTTTGAAAAGTATTTCTTGGTGTTGGGGATATCCAAAAAGCTGTAAAGTAAATTTGTGGGTGAAACGGAAGGATGCTTCAACTTGTAAAATAGGTTTAGGAGGGATATTAAGAGAGGAACTTGCTCTGAAATATCTTTTGAAAATTATTTCTTGGTGCTGAGGTATCCAAATAGCTGTAAAGTAAAGTTGTGGCTGAAAAGGAAGGATGCTTAAACTTGTAAAATGGGTTTAGGAGGGACATTAAGAAAGTAACTTGCTCTGAAATGTCTTTTGAAAAGTATTTCTTGGTTTTGAGGTATCCAAAAAGCTGTAAAGTAAAGTTGTGGGTGAAAAGGAAGGGTGCTTCAACTTGTAAAATGGGTTTAGGAGGGACACTAAGAAAGGAACTTGCTCTGAAATGTCTTTTGAAAAGTATTTCTTGGTGTTGAGGTATCTAAAAAGCTGTAAAGTGAAGTTGTAGGTGAAAAGGAAGGATGCTCCAACTTGTAAAATGGGTTTAGGAGGGACATTAACAAAGGAACTTGCTCTGAAATGTATTTTGAAATGTGATTCTTGGTGGCGATATATACAAAAAGCTGTAAAGTAAAGTTGTAGGTGAAAAGGAAGGTACTTCAACTTGTAGAATGAGTTGAGAAGTGACATTAAGAAAGTAACCTTCAATGACATTACTCTTGAAAGGTATATCTTGGTTTTGAGGTATCCAAAAACCTGTAAAGTAAAGTTGGGGGAGAAAAGGAAGGATGCTTCAACTTGTAAAATGGGTTTAGCAGGGACATTAAGAAAGGAAATTGCTCTGAAATATCTTTTGAAATGTATTTCTTGGTGTTGAGGTATCCAAAAAGCTGTAAAGTAGTTGTGGGTGAAAAGGAAGGATGCTTCAACTTGTAAAATGGGTTTAGGAGGGACATTAAGAAAAGAACTTGCACTGAAATGTCTTTTGAAAAGTATTTCTTGGTGTTGAGGTATCCAAAAAGCTGTAAAGTAAAGTTGTGGTGAAATGATTGGTACTTCAACTTGTAAAATGGGTTTTAGGATGGATATTAAGAAAATAACTTTCTCTGTAATGTTTTGAAAAGTATTGTTTGGTGTTGAGGGTTACAAAAAGCTTTATAGTAATGCTATGGGTGAAAACACAGATTTCTAAAACTTTGATTATTGTATCTGGTTGGACATTTAGGATGAAACGATCTCTGAATTATATAATGGAATCTATTTCTAGTTGTTGAGGTATCCAAAAATCTGTAAAGTAAAGGTTTTGATAAAATGAATGGTTTTTTTAAATATGAAAATGGGTATAGGAGGGACATCAAGTAAGGAACTTGCTCTGAAATGTCTTTTAAAAAGTATTTCTTGGTGTTGACGTATCCAAAAAGTTGTAAAGTAAAGTTGTGGGTGAAATAGAAGGATGCTTCAACTTGTAAAATGGGTTTAGGAGGGACATTGTGAAAGGAACTTGCTCTGAAATGTCTGTTGAAAAGTGTCTCTTAGTGTTGAGGTATCCAAAAAGCTGTGAAGTAAAGTTGGGGGTGAAAAGGAAGGATGCTTTAACTTGTAAAATGGGTTTAGGATGGACATTAAGAAAGGAACTTGCTCTGAAATGTCTTTTGAAATGTATTTCTTGTTGTTGAGGTATCCAAAAAGCTGTAAAGTAAAGTTGTGGGTGAATAGGAAGGTTGGTTCAATTTGTAAAATAGGTTTAGAAGGGACATTAAGAAAGGAACTTGCTCTGAAATGTCTTTTGAAAGGTATTCCTTGTTGTTGCGGTATGCGAAAAAGCTGTAAAGTATAGTTGTGGGTGAAAAGGAAGGATGCTTCAACTTGTAAAATGGGTTTAGGAGGGACATTAAGAAAGGAAGTTGCTCTGAAATGTCTTTTGAAAAGTATTTCTTGGTGTTGAGGTATCCAAAAAGCTGTAAAGTAAAGTTGTGGGTGAAAAGGATGAGTACTTCAAGTTGGAAAATGGGTTTAGAAGGGACATTAAGAAAAGAAGTTGCTCTGAAATGTCTTTTAAAAAGTATTTCTTGGTGTTGAGGTATCCAAAAAGCTGTAAAGTATAGTTCTGGGTGAAAAGGATGGGTACTTCAAGTTGGAAAATGGGTTTAGAATGGACATTAAGAAAAAACTTGCTCTGAAATGCCCTTTGAAAAGTATTTCTTGGTGTTGAGGTATCCAAAAAGCTGTAAAGTAAAGTTGTGGGTGAAAAGGAAGGATGGTTCAACTTGTAAAATGGGTTTAGAAGGGACATTACGAAAAGAATTTGCTCTGAAATGTCTTTTGAAAGGTATTTCTTGGTGTTGAGGTATCCAAAAAGCTGTAAAGTATAGTTGTGGGTGAAAAAGATGGGTACTTCAACTTGTAAAATGGGTTTAGGAGGGACATTAAGAAAGGAACTTTCTCTGAAATGTCTTTTGAAAGGTATTTCTTGGTGTTGAGGTATCCAAAAAGCTGTAAAGTAAAGTTGTGGGTGAAAAGGAAGGATGTGTCAACTTGTAAAATGGGTTTAGAAGGGAACATTAAGAAAAGAAGTTGCTCTGAAATATCTTTTGAAAACTATTGCTTGATGTTGGGGTATTCGAAAAGCCTTATAGTAAAGTTGTGGTGAAAGGATTGGTACTTCAACTTGTAAAATGGGTTTAGGATGGACATTAAGAAAATAACTTGTTCTGAAATGTCTTTTGAAAGGTATTTCTTGGTGTTGAGGTATCCAAGAAGCTGTAAAGTAAAGTTGTGGGTGAAAAGGAAGGTTGCTTCAACTTGGAAAATAGGTTTAGAAGGGACATTAAGAAAAGAACTTGCTCTGAAATGCCTTTTGAAAGGTATTTCTTGGTGTTGGAGCATTCAAAAAGCTTTAAAGTAAAGTTGTGGGTGAAAAGGAAGGATGCTTCAACTTGTAAAATGGGTTTAGAAGGGAACATTAAGAAAAGAAGTTGCTCTGAAATGTTTTTTGAAAACTATTGCTTGATGTCGGGGTATTCGAAAAGCCTTATAGTAAAGTTGTGGTAAAAGGATTGGTACTTCAACTTGTAAAATGGGTTTAGGATGGACATTAAGAAAATAACTTGTTCTTAAAAGATATAATAAAGCCTTAAAAAGTATTAAAAATGGGGAGGGCACTCTTTTGGGGGCCGGGGAGGGCCTTTAGGGTCTGGGGGCCCTTGGGGGCCGGGGGTCCCTTAGGGGCCGGGGGCCCTTTGGGAGCCCGGGGGACCTTTGGGGACCGGAGGCTTCCTTTGGGGTTGGGGTAGGGGGATCGGAGCCCTTTGGGGTTGGGTAGAGGATCTCACGACACTGTTCAAATGGAACTTGTGTATTATAACGACCAGAGAGTTTCACCGTCAAATGCTCTCCTAAAACATCTTCTAAAATCATCTTTTAAAATGTCTCTAACTGTTTCACCGAAATAAGTCCCTAAGAGGTCTAAAACGATTTCGCCCAAATAACCCCTAAACGTAATTTCTATGTGTTCCTTTTGTTTTTGCCATCCCCGCGCTGTCACATTTGAAATTATTGGGAAACTCTTTCCTTTGCTAATCTCTTCATCGCTAAGATAAAAACATTCGCCATGAAACAATTTTCATGGAAGAACTCCAAAGCTATTAATAAACATTCGCTCGGAAAAAATTCTCTTTGGAAATACAACAAAGACATTAATAGACTTCGCCTATTCCTTTTCCGTGACAAATCAATGAATCTTCCAGAAAACATCCATCAAAGTGAGAAAGTTCCTGTTTTTCCATTCTCACTGACAAAAACCATAAAACAGACATAAATTGATGTTCACATCCATGAAAAACATCAAATAAATTGACCAACACACATAACCGTCCAAGAAACATCCATAAAAGTGAGAAAAATCCTGTGTTTTCAAGTGAGAAAAATCCTGTTTTTTCATTCTCAGTGAGAAAACCATAAACCACGTGGTTCGTACGGGACCTCCTGACCCCTTTCTACTAATATTAAACCACACGAGAAGGAAAAGCTCCGACTTTGCGGTTGACACAATAAAGAATTGCCGTAAAAATAATTTAAAGTCGACCGAACGCCGCAACCTCTGCCGGCGGTGGCGTGCCTGCAGTGCGCCGGCAGCGTTACGAAACTTCGGTGGCGTTCAACCGGGCCTCTCGTCAGCGGCGTTCGGTCGATCCGCCGGCGCGGCGCCGGGGTCTATATACGATTACCTCTTTGATAAAAACCTTATATGTGAACAATAGACAGCTTGCATAACTTGTGGACAGCGATTGACAACAATGAATGGATTGAAAAAATAGCTCCAATAAGGGGGTTTATACCATTTCACTTGCTGACACAAAGGGATCACGACTGTTTGGAATTGACCTTAATAGGATTTTGTTTGCCAAAGCAATTTTGCATCTATCACAGAGTATGTATTTTAACCTTATAATTGGATAATTATGATAGATTTCCTATGCGTTCTTCCCATGGAAAAGCCCTTCCCATTTGTTATGAACCCCCCTCAATAAGTTAGGCCCCAGGGCATTACTTACAACGCCTACCCCTGGGCCCTGGTGGGCTGTGTCGACACCGGAGTTTTTTATTATCAGAACTTTGAACTATTTTAACAAAATGTATATCTCAAAATTTTTATCTGATGCATTTAGGGCGTGGAGGAGGGAGAGGGGCTAGTTACCGTTCAATCTTTTTTGACTCTTAAAAAGTGATCAAGAACTTTCAATTTTCAATCAAATGAGCCCTCTCTAAAGTTTATACGAGCATCCCTTCCATAAGAAATAATTTAAAGGATTCGGAGAATCCTTAAATTACAACCCTTGCCCTGAGGGCTTTGGGGGAGTTGCAATCCTCAAAGACCTAATTTCCAGATCTTAAAACTACGTTTAATAAAATGGCTGTCTTAAAATTTTGATTAGATGTGTTTGGGTAAAAGGTGGACGCGAGAGGGGGGGTAGTTGCCCTCAAATCACTTTCGACTATTAAAAAGGGCACTAGCCCTTTGAATTTCCAATTGAATCTCCCAGTTTTGAAGTTTCTACGACAACGCCTTCTATAAAAACCTTATATGCCCCCAGGGCATAACTTAAATTACTTGCCCTGAGGGTTGTGGGGGAGTGTCCTCCTCAAAAACATATTTTATATCTGGAAATCAACTACACTGAACAAAATGGCTATATAAAAGGTTTGATTGGATGTGTTTGGGGGAATGATGGGCGTGGCGGGGGGGGCTAGTTGCCCTCCAATCACTTTAGACTATTAAAAAGGAGACTATCCCTTTGAATTTCCAATCGAATGAGGCTTTTTTGAAGTTTCTAAGACAATGCCTTCAATAAAAACCTTATATGCCCCAGGGCATAACTTAAAGCCCTTGCCCTGAGGGTTGTGGGGGATTGTCCTTCTCAAAAATATGTTTTCTATCTGAAAATCAACTACGCTGAAAAAAATTGCTATTTAAAAATTTTAATTTGATGTGTTTGGGGGAATGATGGGCGTGGGGAGAGGGGCTAGTTGCCCTCTAATCACTTTTGACTGTTAAAAAGGGCCCTATCGCTTTGAATTTCCAATCGAATGAGCCTTTTTTGAAGTTTCTAAGACAACACCTTCTATAAAAACCTTATATGCCCCCAGGGTATATCTTAAAACCCTTGCCCTGAAGGTTCTGGGGGAGTGTCCTCCTAAAAAACATATTTTCTATCTGGAAATCAACTACGCTGAACAAAATAGTTATCTCAAAATTTTGATTGGATGTGTTTTGGGAAATGATGGGCGTGGGGGTGGGGCTAGATGACCTCCAATCACTTTCGACTATTAAAAAGGGCACCAGCCCTTTAATTTCCAATCGAATGATCATGTTTTGAAGTTTCTACGCAACGCCTTCTATAAAAACCTTATATGCCCCAGGGCATAACTTAAAACCCTTGCCCTGAGGGTTGTGGGGGAGTATCCTCCTCAAAAATATATTTTCTATCTGCAAATCAACTACACTTAACAAAATGGCTATCTGAAAATTTTGATTGGATGAGTTTGGGAAACGGAGGGGTGGGGGGGGGGCTAGTTGCCCTCCAATCATTTTCGACTATTAAAAAGGGCACTAGCCCTTTAATTTCCAATCGAATGACCCTGTTTTGAAGTTTCTACGACAACGCCTTCTATAAAAACCATGTATGCCCCCAGGGCATAAATTAAAACCCTTGCCCTGAGGGTTGTGGGGGAGTGTCCTCCTCAAAAATATTTTTTCTATCGGGAAATCAACTACGCTGAACAAAATGGTTAACCGAAATTTTTTTTTGGTTGTGTTTGGGGAATTGAGGGGTGTGGGGGGGGGGGGGGCTAGTTGCACTCCAATCACTTTCGACTATTAAAAAGGGCACTAGCTCATTAATTTCCAATCGAATGAGCCTGTTTTGAAGTTTCTACGATAACGCCTTCTATAAAAACCTTCTATGCCCCCAGGGCATAACTTAAATTTCTTGCCCTGAAGGTTGTGTGGGAGTGTCCTCCTCAAAAATATATTTTCTATCTGGAAATCAACTACGCTAAACAAAATGGCTATCTCAAAATTTTGATTGGATGTGTTTGGGGAAATGATGGGCGAGGGGGGGCTAGTTGGCCTCAAAACACTTTCGACTATTAAAAAGGGCACTAGCCCTTTAATTTCCAATCGAATTTGCCTGTTTTGAAGTTTCTACGACAACGCCTTCTATGAAAACCTTATCTGCCCCCAGGGCATAACTTAAAACCCTTTCCCTGAGGGTTGTGGGGGAGTTTCCTCCTAAAATATATTTTATATTTGAAAATCAACTACACAGAACAAAATGGCTTTCTTAAAATTTTGATTGGATCTGTTTGGGGGAATGATGGGCGTTGGGGAGGGGGCTAGTTGCCCTCCAATATTTTTGACTGTTAAAAAGGGCACTAGGCCTTTAATTTCCAATCGAATGAGCCTGTTTCGAATTTTCTACGACAACGCCTTCTATAAAAACCTTATATGCCCCCAGGGCATAACTTAAAACCCTTGCCCTGAGGGTTGTTGGGGAGTATCCTCCTCAAAAATATATTTTCTATCTTGAAATCAACTACGCTGAACAAAACGGGTATCTCAAAATTTTGATTGGATGTGTTTGGGGAAATGATGGGCGTGGGGGGGGGTAGTAACACTCCAATCACTTTCGACTATTAAAAAGGGCACTAGCCCTTTAATTTCCAGTCGATTGAGCCTGTTTTGAAGTTTCTACGACAACGCCTTCTATAAAAACCTTATATGCCCCAAGGGCATAACTTAGAACCCTTGCCCTGAGGGTTGTGGGGGAGTGTCCTCCTCAAAAACATATTTTCTATCTGGAAATCAACTACGCTGAACAAAATGGCTATCTCGAATTTTTGATTGGATGTATTTGGGGGAATGATGGGCGTGGGGGGGCTAGTTGCCCTCCAATAATTTTCGACTATTACAAAGGGCACTAGAACTCTCGATTTCCAATCAAATGAGTCCCCTTTGAAGTTTCTACGACGACCCCTTCCGTATGAAGTGTCTCTGGGAAAAAAAAATAATAATAAAACATTGGAGCCGTATGGCCTTTACTATAGGCAACGCTACAGCGTTGCCTCTGATCCGGAGTTAAGCAGCGTTGTGTTCTTTCCCTTTTTGTATGGATCATTTTGATAGAATCAAACGGGGAGGAAAAAATCTCCTGGACTTAGATTTTGCTGATGATTTAGGCATCCTAGAAGAAAATGTGAGCAAATTGAATGAACTTTTAAGGATTTTGCGAGTTTAGGGTGCTAGAATAAGTTTGAAAAATAATGTTATGAGGACTAAGTCACAAATGCTAGGTGAAGATTAAAAGTTGATGTTGGGTAACGAAAAGATTGATCAGGTGGGCAGCTTCGCTTACATTAGTAGTATTATTAGTAAAGACAGTGGGAGCACCGGAGATGTTAAAAGTAGAATAGCCAAGGCTCAGGGTGTTTTTTTTCACAATTGAAAAAAGTGTGGAAGAACAGGAAGATAAGTCTACAAACCAAGATTAGAATATTGGAAGCTACAGTGATGACAGTTGTTAAATACGGCTCTGAAGCATGGGCTCACCGAAAAGCGGATGAAGATCTGATAGATGCTTTCCAGAGAAATCGCCTACGGATTGTTCCGGGAACCCGGCTGACTGACAGTAGGCTGTACATTTTAAGCAGTAGGCTTTACGAAAAATGTGGTTCAGTCCCGCTTTCTAGGGCTATTATGAGAGAAAAGTTGAGATGGCTAGGGCAAGTTCTGTGGATGAAGGATGACAGATTGCCGAAGATTATAGTTTTCAGCCAACCGTCTAGGCCACTAGTGTTAAACGGAAAGCAAGTCGTGCTCGTTTTGGGGTGGCAGGATGCCATAAAGAAAGATATAATGAAAATGGGAACTTCCTGGGAGGGTGTAAAGAGGGAGCCTTTGAATAGGTAGGGATGGAGGAGGAGCGTGTGTAGCTGTGTTAGCCTCAGGCGGCTTGGTACTGCGATGAGTCGATAGTAGTAGTAGTAGTAGTAGTAGCATTGTACAAAGTACTGATGAAGGAAAAAAGTATGACTCTAGCTGATGTTAGAAAAGTTTTGCGTGGTTTTGGTCTATCCAAACATTGACATTGCCTTAAGAATGCTTCTTTGTGTACCTGCAACAAACTGCACAGGAAAAAAATCCTTCTCCACCCTTCGTCGGGTGAAGAACTACTTAAGGTCTTCAATCAGCCACAACTGATTGACATCATTGTTCCTGCTAATTATTGAGGGAAGGCTGACTCAAGAGATGCCATACAATGACATCATAGTCACTTTCACACGAACAAAGCAAGGAGGAAGAGTTTGTCAATTGGCTTTGAAGATAAATAGTCTTACTTACAAAATAATGTATAATCCACACTTGCATTCATGTGTTGCTATTTACCAGTGGAATAAACTTATATCAGATACCTTGTTGGTTTATCTAATCTACCTAATACCCCCCAACGTACACATATGTGATTCTCATATATGAGAATTTTGTAATACGAGCCAAACTCTCAGCCGGGCATACCCATATTTAGTTTGTAAATAAAAGAACCTCATATACCAAAACTATAAAATACAGCATTTTATTATCAATAGATCCATAAAAAAAATTGGATTTTTATGCTCATTCCGTATATATGAGATTCATTGAATTTAGTGTTGCCCATCAAAGGTTAAAAATCAGCGTTTCAGAGAAATCTTCTGCAGAGGTTTCAAGCTCCCATCAGCAAAAATGCAGAATTTTGTATTTTTGGCCAGAAGGATCACGGATATGTGTTATTTCCCAGGGCCGATCGTTTCGAACCAATAATCCTAGAAGATCTGGGGAGGGCGTATTCAAACAGAAATTAAAAATTTGAATGTCCTTTTTAAGTGACCAAAACGATTGGAGGACATATAGCCCCCCACAAGCGCCCCTTTTCCCCAAAGTCGTTCGATCAAGATTTTGAGATGGCATTTTGTTCAACATATTTGAAAGGTCCAATAATTATGCCTTTAGAGGTGACATGACCCCCCTCCCCATCCATAGCTAATGAGGAAAGGGCTGTAAACTTTGCCAATTGTTTACGCATGGTATTTGTTATTGGGAAGCATACAGACATTTAAAGGGGGGGATTTTTGGCTGGGGGGAGATTTCCACGAGGAGAATTTTCTGTGGGTAAAGAAGCTTCCGAGGATAAACATATCAGAGTAAATTTTACACTGTGTAAATTTGACAGAATTTGTATACGAAATTCATTTTATTTGTCTTACTTTCTCTTTTTCGACTCAGTTTGACATTTTGAGATGTTCTAGGGAAGTTGTCCAGGGATATTTTCTAAGGGGTTGGAATTGTCTGTGGGATTTTCCTGTGGAGGGGGGAATTTTCTGCCTGAGAAATTCTCCATCGAAAAATTTTGGGAGTCATCTGCAAAACATTTTACGGTGCTATTTTCATCAAGGAGGTGGAATTTTCTTGAGGGAATTTTCCATGTGAAAAGGGGTTTTACGAATGAAGCACTTTCCATGGAGGAGTTTTCCTTGAGAAAAGGGAATTTTTCATGGAGGGGGAGCCATATTTCTCGGTATTATTTGAAACACGATCAGAAATTAAAAAAAAAATTTCAACATGTCACTTTCTGATACACTTTCGACTACATGAGTAGAGATGGGGGTGCTACTCCCGTACGAACCACGTGGCTTATGGATTTTGTCAGTGAGAATGAAAAAACAGGAATTTTGTCACATTTATGGATGTTTTTATGGATTTTGTCAGTGAGAATGAAAAAACAGGAAGTTTGTCACATTTATGTCTGTTTTCATGGATGGTTATGTGTGCTGGTCAATTTATGGATGGTTTTATGGATTTTGTCAGTGAGAATGGAAAAACAGGAACTTTGTCACTTCCTTCTTGTTGTTGTTCAATGCAGATGTTATGAGTTTCCGGGAGATCGCGTGTTTCCATTATATGTTGTTCAAGCCAAATGTTATGAGTTTCCGGGGAACACCTGTGCTGTCAGTCATTAATCAAAGTTTCCAGCGAATGTCTGACAGATGACGTCAAGTTAATTAATGTCTTTGATGCATTTCCAAAGAGAATTGTCTCCGAGACAAAGTTTAGATCATACGTGACAGATGATGTCATGATTGATTGATTGACACGAAAGGGGAATTAATTTGTTGTTCTAAAGAGAATTGATTCACGAAAGGGAAATTAATTTGGACTTCTAACAAGAGAATCGTTTCCGAGGCAAAGTTTAGATCTTAGCGATGAATTGTTTTAGCGCGGGAATCAGGTTTCCAAATAATTGAAATGCGCCAGCGCAGGGATGCTAAACAAAAGGAACATGCTGAATTACGTTTAGGGATTATTTAGGCGATACCGTTTTAGCCATTTTAGGGAATTATTTCGGCGAAACAGTTAGAGATATTATAAAATATGATTTTTGAAGAGAATTTAGAAGAGAATTTAATGGTGAAACTCTGTGGTCGTTATAATACACAAGTTCCATTTGAACAGTGTTGTGAGGTCCTATACCCCAACCCCAAAGGGTTCCAATCCCCCTACCCCAACCCCGAAGGAAGTCCCCAGGTCCTCAAAGATCCACCGGGCTCCCAAAGGGCCACCCGGCCCTCAAGGGTCCCCCAGACCCCCCCCCCGGCACCAAAGGTCCCCTCCCCCCCCCTTTGGCCCCCAAAGGGCCCCTCCTTCCCCTTTGGCCCCCAAAGGGCCCCCTCCTCCCCCTTTGAACCCCAAAGGGCCCCTCTCCCTCCATCTCCTCCCCCTCCCCTCCTCTCTCCTCCCCCTCCTCCCCCTCCCCCTCCCCCCTCCCCACTTTTTAATATTTTTTGTGCATTAAGACAAAGAACGAGTCCCCTCTCCAAAGAGTCCCCTCTCCATTTTGTTAATACTTTTTTGTGTATTTGAGACACAGAAGGGTCCCCACATTTCAAAAGGCATTATTATATCTTTTCAGAGCAAGTTTTTTTCTTAATATCCCTCATAAAACATTTTTACAAATTGAAGTACCCATCCTTTTCACCCGCAACTTAGTTATAGTTAAGAGTTTGGAGTTTTACCCTAGAGACTTAGCTTAGAGTTTTAGTTTAGTTTAGTTTTAGTTAAGAGTTTAGAGTTTTTAGCTTAAAGTCTTAGCTTAGAGTTTTTGTTAGTTATAGTCTAGTTTAGTTTTAGTTAAGAGTTTGATGTTTTACCTTAGAGTCATAGCTTAGAGTTTTAGTTTAGTTTAGTTTTACTTAAGAGTTTAGAATTTTAGCTTAGAGTCTTAGCTTAGAGTTTTTGTTATAGTTCTAGTTTAGTTTAGTTTTAGTTAAGAGTTTAGAGTTTTAGCTTAGAGTCTTATCCCAGAGTTTTTGTTAGAGTTCTAGTTTTGTTTAGTTTTAGTTAAGAGTTTAGAGTTTTTAGCTTAGAGTCTTAGTTTAAAGTTTTTTTGTTGAAGTTCTAGTTTAGTTTTAGAGTTTCAGCTTAGACTTATAGTTTTAATTAGAGTTATAGTTTGTCTAAGTTTTAGTTAAGAG
The DNA here is from genome assembly GCF_049724085.1 of Artemia sp. Qi Xiang Cuo. Lineage (NCBI taxonomy): Eukaryota > Metazoa > Arthropoda > Branchiopoda > Anostraca > Artemiidae > Artemia > Artemia sp. Qi Xiang Cuo. Next base: position 49,599,310 of record NC_142803.1, read on the forward strand.
TTTTGAGTTTTAGCTTAGAGTCTTATCTTAGAGTTTTTTTTTGTTAGATTTATAGTTTAGTTTAGTTTTATTTAAGAGTTTGATGTATTCACTTTGAGTTTCAGTTATAGTTATATTTTAGTTTAGTTATATTTAAGAGTTTAGAGTTTTTAACTTAGAGTCATAGCTTAGAGTTTTTGTTAATGTTGTAGTTTAGTTATGTTTTAGTTAAGAGTTTAGAGTTTTATATTATAGTATTAGATGAGATTTTTTGTTAGATTTCTAGTTTAGTTTAGTTTTAGTTTAGAGTTTAGAGTTTTATCTTAGTCCTAGCTTAGAGTTTTTTTTGTTAGAGTTCTAGTTTAGTTTAATTTTAGTTAAGAGTTTGATTTTTTTACCTTTGAGTTTCAGTTAGAGTTTTAGTTTAGTTTTAGTTAAGAGTTTGGTGTTTTACCTTAGAGTCTTAGCTTAGAGTTCTAGTTTAGTTTAGTTTTAGTTAAGATTTTAGAATTTTAGCTTAGAGTTTTTTGTTAGAGTTCTAGTTTAGTTTAATTTTAGCTAAGAGTTTGATTTTTTACCTCTAAGTTTCAGTTAGAGTTCTAGTTTAGTTTTAGTTAAGAGTTTGGTGTTTTACCTTAATGTCTTAGCTTAGAGTTTTTTGTTAGAGCTCTAGTTTAGTTTAGTTTTGGTTAAGAGTTTAGAATTTTAGCTTAGAGTCTTAGCTTAGAGTTTTTTTTTAGAGTTCTAGTTTATTTAGTTTTAGTTAAGAGTTTAGAGTTTTTGTTGAAGTTTTAGTTTATTTTAGTTTTGGTTAATAGTTTAGAGTTTTAGCTTAGAGTCATAGCTTAGAGTTTTAGTTTAGTTTATTAATAGTTAAGAGTTTAGAGTTTTAGCATAGAGTCTTAGCTTAGAGTGTTTGTCAGAGTTCTAGTTTAGTTTACGTGTAGTTAAGAGTTTGCAGTTCTATCTTAGAGACCTAGCATAGAGTTTTAGTTTAGTTTAGTTTTAGTTAAGAGTTTAGAGTTTATAGATTAGAGTCTTAGTTTAGAGTTTTTGCTAGAGTTATAGTTTAGTTTAGTTTTATTTAAGAGTTTGGTGTTTTACCATAGAGACCTAGCTTAGAATTTTAGTCTAGTTTAGTTTTAGTTAAGATTTTAGAGTTTTAGCATAGAGTTTTAGCTTAGAGTTTTATGTTAGAGTTCTAATTTATTTTAGTTTTAGTTAAGAGCTTAGAGTTTTTAGCTGAGAGTCTTAGCTTAGAGTTTTTGTTGGAGTTCTAGTTTAGTTTAGTTTTATTTAATAGTTTAGAGTTTTAGCTTAGAGTCTTAGCTTAGAGTTTTTGCCAGAGTTCTAGTTTAGTTTACATATAGTTAAGAGTTTGGAGTTTTACCATAGAGACCTAGCTTAGAATTTTAGTTTAGTTTAGTTTTAGTTAAGAGTTTAGAGTTTTTTAGCTTAGAGTCTTAGTTCAGAGTTTTTGTTAGAGTTCTAGCTTAGTTTAGTTTTAGTTAAGAGTTTGGTGTTTTACCTTAGAGTTTTTGTTGAAGTTCTAGTTTAGTTTAGTTTTAGATAAGAGTTTATAATATTAGATTAGAGTCTTAGCTTAGAGTTTTTTGTTAGAGTTATAGTTTATTTTAGTTTTAGTTAAGAGTTTAGAGTTTTTAGATGAGAGTCATAGCATAGAGTTTTTGTAGAAGTTCTAATTTAGTTCAGTTTTAGTTAAGAGTTTAGAGTTTACCTTAGAGTCTTAGCTTAGAGTTTTTGTTATAGTTGAAGTTTAGTTTAGTTTTAGTCAAGATTTTAGAGTTATAGCTTAGAGTCTTGGCTTAGAGTTTTTGTTAGAGTTCTAGTTTAGTTTAGAAATAGTTAATAGTTTGGAGTTTTACACTAGGGACTTATCTTAGAGTCTTAGTTTAGTTTAGTTTATGTTAAGAGTTTAGAGTTTTTTAGCTTAGAGTCTTAGCTTAGAGTTTTTGTTAGAGTTCTTGTTTAGTTTAGTTTTAGTTAAGAGTTTGGTGTTTTTCCTTAGAGTTTTTGTTGAAGTTCTAGTTTAGTTGATTTTTAGTTAAGACTTTAGAATATTAGCTTTGAGTCTTAGCTTTGATTTTTTTGTTATAGTTATAGTTTATTTTAGTTTTAGTTAAGAGTTTATAGTTTTTATATTCGAGTATTATCTTAGAGTTTTTGTTGAAGCTCTAGTTTAGTTCAGTTTTAGTTAAGATTTTAGAGTTTTAGCTTAGAGTCTTAGCTTAGAGTTTATGTTAGAGTTGAAGTTTAGTTTAGTAATAGTTAGGAGTTTGGAGTTTTAGCTTAGAGTCTTAGCTTAGAGTTTTTGTTAGAGTTCTAGTTTAGTTTAGATATAGTTAAGACTTTGGAGTTTTACCCTAGGGACTTAGCTTAGAGTCTTAGTTTAGTTTAGTTTCAGTTAAGAGTTTAGAGTTTTTACCTTAGAGTCATAGCTTAGAGTTTTAGTTAGAGTTCTAGTTTAGTAATAGTTAAGAGTTTAGAATTTTAGCCTAGAGTCTTAGCTTAGAGTTTTTGTTAGAGTTCTAGTTTAGTTTAGCTATAGTTCAGAGTTTGGTGTTTTACCATAGAGACTTAGCTTAGAGTTTTAGTTTATTTTAGTTTTAGTTAAGATTTTAGAGTTTTAGCTTAGAGTCTTAGCAGAGAGTTTTTGTTAGAGTTTTAGTTTAGGTTAGTTTTAGTTAAGAGTTTAGAGTTTTATCATAGAGTCTTATCTCAGAATTTTTGCTATAGTTCTGGTTTAGTTTAGTTTTAGTTAAGAGTTTAGTGTTTTTAGCTTAGAGTCTTAGTTTAAAGTTTTTTGTTGAATTTATATTTTAGTTTAGAGTTTTAGCTTAGACTTAGAGTTTTAGTTAGAGTTCTGGTTTACTTTAGTTTTAGTTAAGAGTTTATAGTTTTAGCTTAGAGTATTAGCTTAAAGTTTTTGTTAGAGTTCTAGTTTAGTTATAGTTAAGAGTTTAGAGTTTTACCTTATAATCTTATCGTAGAATTTTATTTATAGTTCTAGTTTAGTTAAGTTTTAGTTAGGAGTTTGGTGTTTTACCCTAGAGACTTGGCTTAGAGTTTTAGGTTAGTTTAGTTTTACTTAATAGTTTAGAGTTTTAGCTTAGGATCTCAGCTTAGAGTTTTTGCTAGAGTTCTAGTTTAGTTTAGTTTTAGTTGAGAGTTTAGTGTTTCTAGCTTAGAGTCTTAGTTTAGAGTTTTTGTTGAAGTTCTAGTTTAGTTTAGTTTTAGTTTAGAGTTTTAGCTTAGACTTAGAGTTTTAGTTAGAGTTCTAGTTTAGTTTAGTGAGCTAAGAGTTTAGAGTTTTAGCTTAGAGTCATAGCTTAGAGTTTTTGTTAGGGTTCTAGTTTAGTTTAGTTTTAGTTAAGAGTTTAGAATTTTACCATAGAGTATTAGCTTAGAGTTTTGGTTAGATTTTCAGTTTAGTTTAGTTAATTTTAATAATTTAGATTTTTAGATTAGAGTCATAGCTTAGAGTTTTACTTTAAGTTATAGTTTGGTTAAGTTTTTGTTAAGAGTTTCGAGTTTTAGCTGAGTCTTAGCTTAGAGTTTTTGCTAAAGTTCTAGTTTAGTTTAGTTTTAGTTAAGAGTTTAGAGTTTTACCTTAGAGCCCTAGCTTAGAGTTTTTGTTAGAGTTCTAGTTTAGTTTAATTTTAGTTAAGAATTTGATATTTTACCTTTGAGTTTCAGTTAGAGTTCTAGTTTAGTTTACTTATATTTAAGAGTTTAGCGTTTTACCTTGGAGTCTTAGCTTAGAGTTTTAGTTAGAGTTCTAGTTTTGTTTAGTTTTAGTTAGGAGTTTAGAATTTTAGCTTAGAGTCATAGCTCAGAGTTTTTGTTAGAGTTCTAGTTTATTTTAGTTTTAGTTAATAGTTTGTAGTTTTACATTTGAGTTTCAGTTAGAGTTCTAGTTTAGTTTAGTTTTAGATAATAGTTTAGAGTTTTTAGCTTAGAGTCTTAGCTTAGAGTTTTTGTTGAAGTTCTAGTATAGTTTAGTTTTAGTTAATATCTTAGAGTTTTTGTTAGAGTTCTAGTTTAGTTTAATTTTATTTAAGAGTTTATAGTTTTAGTTTAGAGTTTTTTTTGTTAGATTTCTAGCTTAGTTTAATTTTAGTTAATAGTTTTATTTTTTTAAATTTGAGTTTAAATTATAGTTATAGTTTAGTTTTTGTTAAGAGTTTGGTTGTTTTACATTAGAGTTTCAGTTAGAGTTCTAGTTTAGTTTTAGTTAAGAGTTTAGGGTTTTACCTTAGAGTCCTAGCTTCGAGTTTTTTTGTTAGATTTCTATTTTAGTTTAATTCTAGTTAAGAGTTTGATTTTTTAACGATGAGTTTCAGTTAAAGCTCTAGTTGAGTTTTAGTTAAGAGTTTGGTGTTGTAATGTAGAGTCTTAGCTTAGAGTTTTTAGTTAGAGTTATAGTTTAGTTTAGTTTTTTTAAAGACTTTAGAATTTAATCTTAGAGTCTTAGCTTAGGGTTTTTTAGAGTTATAGTTTATTTTATTTTTATTTAAGAGTTTATTTTTTACAATATAGTCTTAGCTTAGAGTTTTTGTTGAAGTTTTAGTTTATTTTAGTTTTAGTTAATAGTTTAGAGTTTTAACTTAGAGTCTTAGCTTATAGTTTTTGTTAGAGTTGAAGTTTAGTTTAGTATTAGTTAAGAGTTTGGTGTTTTACCATAGAGTCATAGCTTAGAGTTTTAGTTAGAGTTCTAGTTTAGTTTAGTTTTAGTTGAGAGTTTAGAATTTTAGCTTAGAGTTTTTGTTTGATTTCTAGTTTAGTTTAGTTTTAGTCAAGAGTTTAGAGTTTTTAGCTTAGATTCATAGCTTAGAGTTTTTGTTGAAGATATAGTTTAGTTTAGTTTTAGTTAAGAGTTTATAGTTTTAGCTTAGATTCTTAGCTTACAGCTTTTGATAGAGTTTTAGTTTAGTTTAGTTTTAGTTAAGAGTTTGGATTTCTAGATTGTAGCACTTGGTTGGATTTCTAGTTAGAGTTGAAGTCTATTTTAGTTATAGTTAAAAATTTTGAGTTTTTAGCTTAGAGTTGTATATGAAAGTTTATGTTATATACCTAGTTTAGTTAATAGTGTAGAGTTTTATCATATATTCATATGTTAGAGTGTTTGTTTAAGTTGAAGTTTAGTTTACTCATAGTTAAGAATTTAGAGTTTTTATCTTAGAGTCATAGCTTAGAGTTTTTGAAGTTCTAGTTTAGTTTAGTTAAGAGTTTAGAGTTCCACCTTAGAGTCTTAGCTTAGAGTTTTAGAGTTAGCTTAGCTTAGTCTTAGGTTAGATTAGGTTAACTTATAATGAGCGCTCATGATAAGTTAACCTAATATAAACAAACTTAAACGTGGAGAAACCAAACTTCTAACCTGACCTAACCTAACCTATGGTTTTGGTATTTCTATGCAATATTGTGTAATTTTGTGGTTATGCTAGTTTGGACTAAACTTCAACTCTAACTAAAATTCTAAGCTAAGACTCTAAGCTAAAGCTTAAAATATTAACTAAAACTAAACTAAACAATAACTCTAACTAAAACGCTAAGCTAACACTCTAAGCTAAAACTATAAACTCTTAACTATAACTAAACTAAACGAAACTTCAACCCTAACTAAAACTCTAATCTAAGACTTTAAGGTAAAACTCAAAACTCTTAACTAAACCTAAACTAAACTGGAACTCTAAATAAAACAATAAGCTAAGACTTTAAGGTAAAACTCAAAACTCTTAACTAAAACTAAACTAAGCTAGAACTCTAACTAAAACTCTAAGCTAAGACTCCAAGCTAAAACTCTAAACCCTTAACTATAAGTAAACTAAACTTCAACTCTTAGTAAAACTCTAAGCTAAGACTCTAAGGTGGAACTCTAAACTCTTAACTAAACTAAACTAGAACTTCAAAAACTATAAGATATGACTCTAATATGAAAACTCTAAATTCTTAACTATAATTAAACTAAACTTCAACTAAAACAAAAACTCTAACCTATGACTCTGTGATAAAACTCTAAACTCTTAACTAAACTAAACTAAAAATATAACAAAAACTCTAAACTATAACTCTAAGCTAAAAACTCTAAATTCTTAACTATAACTAAACTAAACTTCAACTCTAACTATAACTCTAAGCTAATACTCTAAGCTAAAACTCTAAACTCCTAACTAAAACTAAACTAAACTAAAACTCTAACAAAAACTCTAAGCTAAGAATCTAAGCTAAAAATATAAACTATTAACTGAAACTAAACTAAACTATAGATTCAAAAAAAACTCTAAGCTATTAATCTAATCTAAAAACTCTAAAATCTTGACTAAAACTAAACTAAACTAGAAATCTAACAAAAAATTTAAGCTAAGACTATAAGATTAAATTATAAACTCTCACCTAAAACTAAACTAAACTAGAACTCTAATTAAAACTCTAAGTTATGACTCTACTTTAGAACAACAAACTCTTAACTATTACTAAACTAAACTTCAACTCTAACAAAAACTGTGATCTAATACTCTAAGATAAAACTATAAACTATTAACTAAAACTAAAATAAACTAAAACTTCAACAAAAACTCTAAGCTAAGACTCTATTCTAAAAACTAAACTCTTAACTAAAACTAAAATAAACTATAACTCTAAAAAACTCTAAGCTAAGACTCTAAGCTGAAATTCTAAATTCTTAACCAAAACTAAACTAAACTATAACTCTAACTAAAAACTCTAAGCTAAGACTCTACAGTACAGCAACAAACTATTAACTAAAACTAAACTAGAACTTTAACTGCAACTCAGAGGTAAAAAATCAAACTCTTAACTAAAATTAAACTAAACTAGAAACCTAACAAAAAAAACCCTAAGCTAAGACTCTAAGGTAAAATACCAAACTCTTAACTAAAACTAAACTAGAACTCTAACTGAAACTCTAAGGTAAAACAACCAAACTCTTAACTAAAACTAAACTAGAACTCTAATTTAAACTCAAAGGTAAAAAAATAAAACTCTTAACTAAAATTAAACTAAACTAGAACTCTAACAAAAAAAAGTCTAAGCTAAAACTCTAAACTCTTAAATAAAATTAAACTAAACTAGAACTCTAACAAAAACTCTAAGCTATTAACTAAAACTAGAGTATACTAGAACTTCAAAAAAACCTCTAAGATAAGACTCTAAGCTAAAAACTCTAAACTCTTAACTAAAACTAAACTAAACTAGAACTCTAACTGAAACTCAAATTTAAAACTATAAATTATTAACTAAAACTAAAATAAACTAGAACTCTAACAAAAACTCTGAGCTATGACTTTAAGCTAAAATTCTAAACTCCTAACTAAAACTAAACAAAACTAGAACTCTAACTAAAACTCTAAGCTAAGACTCCAAGGTAAAACGCTAAACTCTTAAATATAAGTAAACTAAACTAGAACTCTAACTGAAACTCAAATGTAAAATATCAAATTATTAACTAAAATTAAACTAAACTATAACTCTAACAAAAACTATAATCTAGGGCTCTAAGGTAAAACTCTAAACTCTTAACTAAAACTAAACTAAACTAGAACTCTAGCAAAAACTCTAAGCTAAGAGTCAGCTAAAACTCAAAACTCTTAACTAAAACTTAACCAAACTATAACTTAAAGTAAAACTCTAAGCTATGACTCTAAGCTAAAAATCTAAATTCTTAAAAGTAAATAAACTAAACTGAAACTCTAACTAAAACTCTAAGCTAAGACTCTATGGTAAAACTCTAAACTCTTAACTAAAACTAAACTAAACTAGAACCCTAACAAAAACTCTAAGCTATGACTATAAGCTAAAACTCTGAACTCTTAGCTCACTAAACTAAACTGAAACTCTAACTAAAACTCTAAGTCTAAGCTAAAACTCTAAACTAAAACTAAACTAAACTAGAACTTCAACAAAAACTCTAAACTAAGACTCTAAGCTAAAAACAATAAACTCTTAACTAAAACTAAACTAAACTAGAACTCTAGCAAAAACTCTAAGCTGAGATCCTAAGCTAAAACTCTAAACTCTTAAGTAAAACTAAACTAGCCTAAGACTCTAAGCCAAGTCTCTAGGGTAAAACACCAAACTCTTAACTAAAACTAAACTAAACTAGAACTATAACAAAAACTCCAAGCTAAGACTCTAAGATAAAACTCCAAACTCTTAACTAAAACTGAACTAAACTAGAACTCTCAACAAAACTCTAAGCTAAGACTCTAAGGTAAAACTCTAAATTCTTAACTGAAACTAAACTAAACTAGAACTCTAATTATAACTCTAAGTCTAAGCTAAAACTCTAAACTAAACTAGAACTTCAACAAAAAACTTTAAACTAAGACTCTTTGCTAAAAACACTTAACTCTTAACTAACACTAAACTAAACTAGAACTCTAACAAAAACTCTGAGATAAGACTCTAGGCTAAAACTCTAAACTCTTAACTAAAACTAAACTAAACTAGAACTCTAACAAAAACTCTCTCCTAAGACTCTAAGCTAAAACTCTAAAATCTTAACTAAAACTAATCTAAACTAAAACTCTAAGCTAAGTCTCTATGGTAAAACACCAAACTCTTAACTATAACTAAACTAAACAAAAACTCTAAGCTAACTCTCTAGGTTAAAACTCTAAACTCTTAACTATTACTAAACTAGAACTCTAACTAAAACTCTAAGCTATGACTCTACGGTAAAACACCAAACTCTTAACTAAAACTAAACTAGAACTCTAACAAAAACTCTAAGCTAAGACTCTAAGGTAAAAACTCTAAACTCTTAAATGAAACTAAAATAAACTAAGACTCTAAGCTAAGTCCCTAGGGTAAAACTCCAAAGTCTTAACTATTTCTAAACTAAACTAGAACTCTAACAAAAACTCTAACCTAAGACTCTAAGCTAAAACTCTAAACTCTTAACTATAACTAAACTAAACTTCAACTCTAACAAAAACTCTAAGCTAAGACTCTAAGCTGAAACTCTAAAATCTTAACTAAAACTAAACTAAAATAGAACTTCGAAAAAAACTCTAATATATTAATCTCAGATAAAAAATATACGCTATTAAATAATTATAAAATGAGCTAGAACGCTAAGAAAAAACTCAAAGCTAAGACTCTATTCTAATAATATAAACTAGATTCTAAAACTAAACTAAACTAGAACTAAGACAAAAACTCCCAGTTCAAACACAAATCTCATAAATCCAAAAAATCTCAACTAGAACTCTAACAAAAATTCTAAACTAAGACTCTAAGCTAAAAAACTCTAAACTCTTAACTAAAACTAAACTAAACTAAAATTCTAAGCTAGGTCTCTATGGTAAAACTCCAAACTCTTAACTATATGTAAACTAAACTAGAACTCTAGCAAAAACTCTAAGCTAAGACTCTAAGCTAAAACTCTAAACTATTACCTAAAACTAAACTAGAACTTCAACAAAAACTCTAAGCTATGACTCTCAGCTAAAAACTCTAAGCTCTTAACTAGAACTAAAATAAATTAGAACTCTAACATAAAACTCTAAGCTAAGACTCTAAGCTAAAATTCTAAACTCTTAACTAAAAATAAACTAAACTAAAATTCTAAGCTAGGTCTCTATGGTAAAACACCAAACTCTTAACTAAAACTAAACTAAACTAGAACTCTAGCAAAAACTCTAAACTAAGACTCTAAGCTAAAAACATTAAACTCTTAACTAAAACTAAACTAAACTAAAACTCTATGCTAGGTCTCTAAGATAGAACTGCAAACTCTTAACTACATGTAAACTAAACTAGAACTCTGACAAAAACTCTAAGCTAAGACTCTATGCTAAAACTCTAAACTCTTAACTATTAATAAACTAAACTAAAACTCTAAGCTAAGACTCTAAGCTAAAACTCTAATCTATTAAATAAAAATAAAATAAAAAAAAAATTCAAAAAAAAATATAAAATATTAAATAAAACTAAATAAACTCGAAAAATAAAAAAAACTCTGCGATAAGACTCTAATATTAAATTATAAAATCTGAAAAAAAACTAAACTAAACTATAACTTCATCAACAAAGAATATTATAAGAAATTAATGTAAAACACAAAACTCATAACTAAAACTAAACTATAACTCTAAATGAATTTCAGACTTAAAAAATCAAACTCTTAGCTAAAATTAAACTAAACTAGAACTCTAACAAAAAACTCCAAGCTAAAATTCTAAAATCTTAACTAAAACTAGACTAAACTAGAACTCTAAGCTAAGACTCTAAGGTAAAACACCAAACTCTTAACTAAAACTAAAAAAAAACTCTAACTTAAACTCAAATGTAAAAAAATAAAACTCTTAACTAAAATTAGACTAAACTAGAGCTCTAACAAAAAAACTCTAAGCTAAGATTAAGCTAAAACTCTAAACTCTAAAATAAAATTAAAGTAAACTAGAAATCTAACAAAAAATCAAAGCTAAGACTATAAATTCAAACTCTAAAATCTTAAATAAAACTAAAATAAACTAAAACTTCAACAAAAACTCTAAGATAAGACTCTAAGCTAAAAACTCTAAACTCTTAACAAAAACTTAAATAAACTAGAACTCTAACTGAAACTCAAAGGTAATACATCAAACTCTTAACTAAAATTAAACTATACTAGAACTCTAGCAAAAACTCTAAGCTAAGACTCAGCTAAAACTCGAAACTCTTAACTAAAACTTAACCAAACTATAACTTCAACAAAAACTCTAAGCTATGACTATAATATAAAAACTCTAAAATCTTAACTAAAACTAAACTAAAATATAACTCTAACTGAAACTAAAAGTTAAAACGTAAAGATATTAAATAAAATTAAACTAGAATATAAATCTAACAAAAAAAAAACTCTAAGCTAAGACTCCAAGGTAAAACTCGAAACTCTTAACTAAAACTTAGCCAAACTATAACTCTAATTAAAACTCTAAGTCTAAGCTAAAACTCTAAAACTAAACTAGAACTTCAACAAAAAAACTTTAAACTAAGACTCTAATCTAAAAACTCTAAACTCTTAACTAAAACTAAACAAAACTAGAACTCTAACAAAAACTCTGGGATAAGACTCTAGGCTAAAACTCTAAACTCTTAACTAAAACTAAACTAAACTAGAACTCTAACAAAAACTCTAAGCTAAGACTCTAAGCTAAAATTCTAAACTCTTAAGTAAAACTAAACTAAACTAAAACTCTAAGCTATGACTCTAGGGTAAAACATCAAACTCTTAACTAAAACTAAACTAGACTAGAACTAACAAAAACTCTAAGCTAACACTTTAAGCTAAAAACTCTAAACTCTTAACTAAAACTAAACTAAACTAAAACTCTAAGCTAAGTCTCTAGGGTAAAACTCCAAACTCTTAACTATAACTAAGTTGCGGGTGAAAAGGATGGGTACTTCAATTTGTAAAAAGGTTTTATGAGGGATATTAAGAAAAAACTTGCTCTGAAAAGATATAATAAAGCCTTTTGAAATGTGGGGACCCTTCTGTGTCTCAAATACACAAAAAAGTATTAACAAAATGGAGAGGGGACTCTTTGGAGAGGGGACTCGTTCTTTGTCTTAATGCACAAAAAATATTAAAAAGTGGGGGAGGGGGGGGAGGGGGAGGAGAGAGAGGAGGGGAGGAGGGAGGAGACCTTGGGGGCCAGGGAGAGGGGGCCCTTTGGGGGCCAAAGGGGGGGGGGAGGGGCCCTTTGGTGCCCGGGGGGGGGGGGTCTGGGGGACCCTTGAGGGCCGGGGGGCCCTTTGGGAGCCCGGTGGATCTTTGAGGACCTTGGGGACTTCCTTCGGGGTTGGGGTATGGGGATTGGAACCCTTTGGGGTTGGGGTATAGGACCTCACAACACTGTTCAAATGGAACTTGTGTATTATAACGACCACAGTGTTTCACCATTAAATTCTCTTCTAAAATCTCTTCAAAAATCATATTTTATACTGTCTCTAACTGTTTCACAGAAATAATTCCCTAAAATGGCTAAAACGGTATCGCCTAAATAATCCCTAAACGTAATTCAGCATGTTCCTTTTGTTTAGCCTCCCTGCGCTGGCGCACTTCAATTATTGGGAAACCTGATTCCCGCGCTAAAACAGTTCATCGCTAAGATCTAAACTTCGCCTCGGAAACGATTCTCTTGTTAGAAGTCCCAATTAATTTCCCTTTCGTGAATCAATTCTAGAACAACAAATTAATTCCCCTTTCGTGTCAATCAATCAATCATGACATCATCTTTCGCGTATGATCTAAAATTTGTCTCGGAGACAATTCTCTTTGGAAATGCATCAAAAACATTAATTAACTTGACGTCATCTGTCAGACATTCCCTGGAAACAATTTGATTAATGACTGACAGCACAGGTGTTCCCCGGAAACTCATAACATTTGGCTTGAACAACATATATTGGAAACACGCGATCTCCCGGAAACTCATAACATCTGCATTGAACAACAACAAGAAGGGAGTGACAAAGTTCCTGTTTTTCCATTCTCACTGACAAAATCCATAAAACCATCCATAAATCGACCAACACACATAACCATCCATGAAAACAGACATAAATGTGACAAAGTTCCTGTTTTTTCATTCTCACTGACAAAATCCATAAAACCATCCATAAATGTGACAAAATTCCTGTTTTTTCATTCTCACTGACAAAATCCATAAACCACGTGGTTCATACGGGAGTAGCACCCCCATCTCTACTTACATGCTCATCTCTGGTTGCTTGTGCTTTGCTGTGTATTGGCATCTCATATGGTAAAATCTCGCCTAAAGAGGAAGGTACGGCCACTGAGCCTTATGTAAACTTTACCATAGTTTTTGTTCTCCTACATTTATTTTTCTTTCCAGTTTTCAGCCTCTAATGTGGAAAAAAGACCGTCTTCAGCTAAAGAGAGGCTATTTTAAAGATTGTAGATTCTTGCTATATTTACCATGGTGGTACAGAAATCACAAGATTATTTCTCATTTTGGACTTATGGACCCTCTAGTGCTGCTTGATAACATTGCTAAGGATCTGAGGACCAATACTCCAAGGAGGATATGTGCCAGTGACCCTCTCACTTCTTTTTTTACAGATCAGTGATTCAGTGGATATTGTTACGTTATTTATGTTGTGTTTTTCTTATTATTTCCTTGTAGATTATAATTTTTTTTCCGTTTTTTACTCCGTTTTTATTTTATATTGCGGGTTATAAATAAACTTACTTGCTTACTTGCTTCAGGGATAAATGCACTTAAACATTCTGAGCAGATTATTCATGAAAAACAGTGTCTTAGTGTGAAAAAGCGTCAGTTAAGCTTCAATAAAGAGGCAGTACCCAATTGAAATTGAAGCTTGTTTATAAAACCAGCTAGCAAAATTGTAAATGCTGAAATTTTAAGTGCTGAAGGTTTGTTTTAATTTTTGAGTCAAATGCACTTTTTTGCATAATTAATTTTGAGAAAAGAATTTAACCCTTATTAAATAATTAGTAACATTTCACTATGATTTTTTTTAACTCAGTTTTGCAAATTATGTATAATATCTTGTGCAGGGAAATACACAGGATCTAATCTAATCTCTAATTTCACTTCATTTGGGCTAAGCCTGAATAAAGGTCCTCCAGGGCGATAGCACCATTCTTGTTGCTGAAAAATATTTCCTTTGTAACATATAAGCTTACATAAGCTTATCGGCACTAAAGGTGGGGAGATAAGGGGGCATAACAAAATGAAGAAAAATTTATTTTCTAGGTATTTTTCGGCCATAATGGCAATAATTCAAATTTGGCACTAAAAGCACCAGCCAAAAATACTTTTCACTTACAGCCTGGGTCAATTCTCATCTCTTAGGAGCTTCAACTCCATGCAAGACACCGATAGTATCCATTTATTCTCATTATGTTTAAAACATAAAATCAGCCTGACTTGATATTTTGAAATCGTGCAAGGGTCAATATATCTTGATGGTTTTGATTCTAGGCTGCTATTTGGGTCTGACAAGAGAAACTACCAAACCAAACTTATTTTCTAAGCTCGTTTGCATTTCTTGATGCTATATTCAGCGCCCAGAATAAATTCACTGACAATTCTAACTAATTTGTTCACCGTCTGTCTTTCAATTGAACTATTTTGTCTATAAATGTCTGGAAAATATAAATCATTTTTGATTAGAAGAACAACTTTTATCAATCCGTCATAATTAGACTTGTTGACCAGAATAAATATTTTCCTCGTCACAATGTACTAAATTACTCTGAAAATCGTTTGTAAAAATGTTGAAACAATCATTAATTGTTATTTGTCAAAAACCATTCGTGCAATCTGACGTACCACTTACTATGAGAAATATGGTAACCTTGAACTATGGTATTTACAGATTCGAGTGTAGCCTTTAACTTTGATGCACACTGGTCTTCAAAAATCAGGTTAACCAGTTTGTTCACTGACAGTATATTTTTCTTTACTGTTGGTTTATTATTACTGTGGTAAACGGGGGGCCGAAGCATCATTATTTAGGTTTCACCTAAATGAAGGGAGATGAGAGATCAAATTCTGCTCTCCATTACTTTTGTGTGCTTGTCTGAAGGATCATGGAGAGATAGACAATTAGGGCATTGAAATTTCTTCTGTGAGGTATATGCCTCTACCCCACCCACGAATGACCAGCCATGACTTCTTCATAATGGCTGATGCATAATTATACGTAACTAAATATAATTTCATGATAAATCGATTAGATCAACTTAGGTAAGTTAAGCGTTAAGATAAATTTCCATATTAAACATTTATGCTGTATAGAATATTTGACTTTTCAAAAAGGAATACACCATTCTGTGGTATGGCTTCCTCTGCAAATGGGAACCTCCTGCAACATCTACAACCGCCTTTCAACCTCTACAAGCTTTGGAATCAATTGGCTATCTCGGAATTTTCAACCAATAAAACTTTGTCCCCTTCGGGGCGTAGCACCACGTAGTGTGATGCCTCGAAATGGCAGAAAACACCACTTCCCGACAAAGAACACAACTTAGAAGCCTTATGGCCTTTACTATAGTCAACTTTAACAGTCTCAAGCCCTCTGCGTCTTTTCGGCTTTATCGAAAACAATATGTGTCTTGAGCAGTCTTAGAAGTATTAAAATTAGACTTAATATTTGGTATATAATGATCTTAATTGCTGAATTGCTGTTGTAATAAGTATAAAAGAAAATATTTATATAATTCGTTTTATGTAAAGCGCAAACTACACAGAGGACTTTAGACTTTTTCAGTTAGGGAAGAGGGCAATAGCCAAATGTCTGGGACAGTCTTTAATATAACAAATAAAATTAAACTGAATATTTGATATATAATAATATTAACTGCTGAAAGTTCATCAGTTCAAGATTTTATTTCACCATTTTTTTTGTTAATGTTGTAATAAGTACAAAAGACAATATTTGTAATACAATGTGTTTTCAATAAAGTGCCGATGCCGCAGTACACTTCAGACTTTTACAGTGAGAGGAAGAGGCAATACTCAAACTCTTGTTTGTAGTGACTTTTGTTCATTTTTAGCTTGATCTCCAAATTCAAATTAAGTTTTACTCGTTTAATGTTTATCTTTTCATTCAGATTAGTACCTGTTATACGTTTTATTGTTTAATTAATGTCTGTTCGTTTTGGGTTTCACTCTTACATAGTAATTTCTGGTTATTTTGAGGTTGAGTTATAATAGATTTTTATTTCTGCTGGTCTTAAGCCTAACATGGTCTTTTCTTAGAAAAAATTCTTATTCGAAATGTGTTTTTTTTAATTAATAAAAACTGAACATGCATCTGTTATATTTCTTCTGAAAAAAAAACCAGCTAAATTTCGAATTATTGTGTATCTCTTTGGTCAAGCAAAATCTCTTAGGCTTTTGGCTTTTTATGGGTAAAATTAAAACTTAATTGCAATCAAAACCCGTTTTTAGAGCTTTGATTGCCATAGGCCTGAGTCGCTCCTTACCACAGTTTATATTATCATCCAGTATGATCATTCCCTATCTCACCCATTATAAAAACCCGGACCGGGGTGCGAGTGCTCCGGAGAACGTTTTTGCAGATATAAACATAAGCGGCATCATATCTTTTCACGGGTAGACAAGTCAGACGCGAAACAATCGGAAATAAGTGGAAACCCGCTATTACGAATAATGCACTTTGTAACCATTTCTCATTGATAGACGCAAACACACTGATCCATAAGTGAAGAAATAAGTGGGAGGAGCTTTTTGTTCGCACGGAGAACGAAGACCAGAAATGATCTGCGATAAACTTACTGGATAATTATATAAACTGTGCTCCTTACGTACAGTTCTTTCCACGAACTGTTTGATAAGATAAAAATAGTTTCCAGTTCAATATCTGAATGAGAAGAAATTCCTTCTAGTCTTCGATTATATTTTTAACATGTTTCTTCTAGGGTTTGAAGTCAAATTGTAATTTAAACTGGTTCTTATTATTACAACCCCTAGATGTGTTTTGTTCGTCACTGGTTAATTTGGGAAAATCAAGATATGTGATACAGATTTTGTAAGTCTTTGACTGCCGCACAGGTGCTTCGCAGATTGATCAAATCAATCGCACAATTATAAACAGATTGGATTTATATTGTACAATAAAATCCCAGTTTCCTTAAGAATTTTGGAGTTCAAAGACTTTAATATTCAGATTTATTTAAGCAAAGTCTTTATGATGTATTATTATCTCTTTATGGTTTTAATACAAATATAAATTATTTTTTTAGTAATATAGAATTATATATATATTTAAAACTTTGATAAATTATACAATATTTATTTTTTAGTTTTATATTCATTTTTCTAAGAAGGTTCTTTTATTATAATTCAAATGTTTTTACATTTTTTTAGAAACCTTTGTAATGCAACAGGTTTTCATCTTTTAAAAAAAATTAAGCTTCACTTTGATTCTGTTTTTCTTGAATTTGAATAGAGAAACCCTTTTTAATTTCAAAAATCCCAGTTTTTTAAGCATTTCGGATATCTAAGACTTTGAATTTCAAATTTCTTTCAGTAAAGCCTTTATAATGCAGCAAATTTTAATTTTTCTTATCTTTTTATGGTTTTCATACAATTATATATTATTTTTACTAGTAATATAGAACTGCAGATTTTTATAGAAATTTCAAATTAAATAATATTTTATTTTCTCGTTTTTGTTTTATTTCCTTACAAATTTCTATTTTTCATATTTTGTATTTTAGAAGTTTTTATATATTTTTTTTTTTTGAAGCCTTTGCAATGCAACAGGTTTTCATCTCTTTGAGAAGTTAAACTTCATTTTGGTTCTTTTTTCTTGAATTTCAATAGAGGAATCCTTTTTTAACTTCAAGAATCCCAACCTTTTTAATTATTTTGGAAATCTAAGACATTTAATTTTAGATTTCCCTAAGTAAAGTCTTTAATAATGCAACAAATCTTTCATAGTTTTGGTCTTTTTATGATTTTTTTACAATTATATATTATATTAAAAAGTAATATAGAATTATATATTTATAAATTTTATAAACTTTATAATTTTTGTTTTTTGGTTGAACCTTATTGACTAAGGGAAAGTTGAATTGCCTATATCCCCTGAGTCAAATAAAAGATTAACTATCAGCTAATTCAAAAAAAGAAGAAAAATACAAATCCCAATTTAGGGTTAAAGAGCTAAGACTTGTATATAGCTTACTCAGAGGCTTTGGGAGGAGTGAATACCATTCCTTTTTAAAAACTGAGTCAAAGCAAAAAGTACAATTTTAAATTAGGTGAATAAAATGTTTAAGGGGGAGAATTGTGGTTAGCTATGTCAAACCTGTTGATATGATTACTCGTAACTATCAAGTGCTTTGAGGAGGGTAATAGACAAATCGTATTTCTTTTTAGTATAAAATATGATTAATATTTTATAAAATAGACATGGAAATATTGATAGGAAATTGTCCATTGGATAAAATAGCTACAAAAATGTTTATAGGTGTCTTTACGGCCCAAAGGGGGAGGGGGTAGAAGCATGATAGAATCAAAATTTTATATATTCCACCCTTAAGGAATAAGCAAAAATTGTTTAAGTTTTGTCTTAAGTTTCAATTTCGATCTTTACTTCCCTTAGAAAAACTTTTTTTTAAATTAAAGTTACACAAGGTGAAACATGTAAAAAAACAGGGGCATAATTTGCTAAGTGGCAGGTGGAAACTGCCCTCCCCAGACCCATGTTCGCTCCCTCACACCTCATTTCCCCCCCCCCCCTAGGTGACATTTAGTTTTTGCAAAAAATCTTGTAAAAATTAAGATAAGCCTGTATAATTCAAGTATCTAGAGAAAACAGGTCAATTTTCTTTAGTATATCTTTGTCAATATAAAATTTCACAATAAATACTAGATATTTCGGTCATATATGCAGTGACCGAAATATCTATTGTTTTTTTGTGAAATTTTATCACTGTTCGTGAAAACCACTGTCTATTAATATGAGTTTATCCGTAATTGAACTTTTATTTATCCTTATATTTAAGTAACTTAGAGCCATTTATCCAGGGGCTGCAGGGGGGGGAATGTCCTGTGATTGCCAAATCTATAATTATTGAGGCTTTTAACCATGTTAAATCAAATGACCATCTCAAAATTTTGATCGGGTGCATTTGGAAAAAATTGGGTGTGAAAGGGGGGGAGCTAGTTACCCTTCAATCTCTTGAATCTTAAACAGTGAACTAGAATTTTCAATTTCCAATCAAATTAGCCCTCTATGAATTTTATTCGAGCATCCCTTTCATAAGAACCATGCGTATTTTCAGGGCATAACTTAGAATGCCTTCCCCTAGGCCTTGGGAGGTTGTATTGGCACCGGAGTTGTTCTTATCTGACAGTTGAACTATTCTTAACAAAATTTCTATCTCAAAATTTTAATCAGATGGGTTTGGAAAAAGAAGGGGTGGGGGGCTAGTTGCCCTTGGATCTCTTTTGACTCTTAAAAAGTGAACTCCAACTTTAAATTTCAAATTACATGAGCCCTCTCTGAAGTTTATACGAGTATCCTTTCATAAGAACCATATATGTCCCAGCGTATAACTTACAACACCTGCCCCCATAACCTGGGGGGTTGTGTCGACACCTGAGTTTTTGTTATCAGAAAATAGTTGTATAAGAAAATGTTTTTCTAAGTTGTATAATAAGTTTTGTATAAGAAAATGGCTATCTCAAAATTTTTATCGGATGTATTTGGAGGGAAAAGGGCGTGTGGGGGGGATAGTTACCCTCCAATATCTTTTCACTATCAAAAACTGAGCTAGAAATTTCAATTTCCAATCAAATAAGCTCTCTCTGAAGTTTTTACGAGCATCCCTTGCATAAGAACCATATACACCCCCAGGGAATAACTTACAACGCCTGGCCTCGGGCCCTGAGGGGCTCTCTCGACCAAGGAACTTTCTTTACATGGTCTTTGAACTATTAAAAAAAATGATTATCTCAAAGTTCTTATCGGATGGATTTGAGAAAAAAATGGCGTGGAGGGAAGGAGGCTAGGTGCCCTCCCTTTTCTTTTGACTCTTAAAAATTGAACTAGATATTTCAATTTCGAATCAAATGAGTAGAAGGGCCCCTATTGACACTTTTGCCCACCCCTGCTGCCACCTACAACTTTTTTTAATACCAAATATGGGCATAGAGTCATTAGGGAGAACACGTGGTTAATGGGGTCAATGACCTAAATTTCCAAGGTCGATGTTGTTGTTGTTGTAAGTGCACGCTCTCAGCAAATTTCAAGGTCGATGTTGTTGTTGATGTAAGTGCACGCTCTCAGCGAATGTCAAGGTGTCCAGAAATAGGAAAGACTAATTGTTGTTGTTGTTGTTCTGGGCACGCTCGAGGCGAATGTTATGAGTTTCCAGGAAACAGTTAGATCCCATGTTTCCTTCTCAGCCAATCAGAGGGCTTGCTTACATAACAATTCACCCTTGAGATTTCGTATATAGCGGGTATGCAATGTGATTAAATTGTCAGAAAGTATTTTGACATAGTTGATACAGCAATGGATAAATTTAACTCTTTTGAAGCCTTGACTACAACAATTTGCAATGTAACTTCTGATTTAATACATTTTCATTTTTATTTTCAAAATAAAATTATTTTCATTGGTCACCCTCCAGTATATTCAGGTAAATCCCCCCCCCCTACTCTAGTACAAACATCACTATACAATCTTCATACTCGATAGAAAACATAAAAGGCGTTCTTTTTATTACCTAAACCTACCCCCCTCGCCCATTGTTTTACAACCAAAATTCTCATAATATAAACAATTTTCTTTTCGTTAAATTTATGCAGCTTTAAGTGTTCTATATCCTGGCTAAAAACGACCACTGACTTCCGTCAAATCTTAAAGCATTGTCGTTCTGTTTTGACACAATGCTCCAGCGCGAGGTTAAAATTAACTGTCACCCTTTTCCTTTGTGTTTACGAACGCGGCGGCCAAGTCAAAGGAACTGCTTCTCGTCAAAATTAAAACACTTTGAGACAATTGCAATAATTAAGCGCAGACGCGATGCTCTATTTTGGAGAAGTTCTGACGGATTTTTTTGAAGCTTTCTTTCGATAAAGTTTCCCTTATATTCCCGGGAGGGGGGCGTGAATCCAGGATTTTTGTTGGGGGAGGGGGTTAGCACTTTTAATAGTGACAAAATAGAAATGAAAAGATAATTGTTTTCGACTTTAGTGTCTAACCATTTCTCTTCGACGTTTTAGTGATTTTAGCAATAAAATTTGAATAAAAGGCAGTAATATGTAATCTTTATTGATATGCCTTTCGCTTGAATATATCGCAAGTTTACCACAGGGAGCGGGTAGACCTACGGTGGTTTCATTTTCCTAACGTTAGGGCAGGGGGCGTGAATCCAGGATTTTTGTTGGGGAGGGGGTTAGCACTTTTAATAGTGACAAAATAGAAATGAAAAGATAATTGTTTTCGACTATAGTGTCTAACCATTTCTCTTCGAAATTTTAGTGATTTTAGCTATAACATTTGAATAAAGAGGCAGTAAGATATATTCTTTATTGATATGCCTTTCGCTTGAATATATCGTAAGATTAACTCAATGAGAGGGTAGACCTAGGGTTGGTTAATTTTTCTAAATTTAGGGGGAGAGAGTCAATTTGAATACAGGATTTGGGTAGAGGCGGGGGTTAGCAATTTTCTTAGTGAAAAAATAGAAATGAAAAGATAATTGTTTTTGACTATAGTGTCTAACCATTTCTCTTCAAAAGTTTATTGATTTTATCTATAACATTTGAATAAAAAGGCTGTAAGATATATTCTTTATTGATATGACTTTTGCTTGAATAAATCGCAAGATTAACTCAATGAGAGGGTAGACCTAGGGCGGGTTAATTTTCCTAAATTTAGGGGGGGGGGTAGACAAAAGTCTGGTTAGTGTGGAACCTAATTCTTCTTCTGTAAAAAAGGGGAGAAATTATTTATCATACTAACTTTTTTCTCTTCTTTTAAGGCCAATTGTAAAGAATTTGACCCACATCCTAGTGAGAAAGCAAGAGAGGGTGAGGCAGCCCCTGTAAGTGCAGCAGTTATACAATATGGTCGTCGGCCGAAGCCCCCCAGCTCCACGCTGCCTGACCCAATTCAGCCTCTCAGAAAACCAAAAAGAGAGTGGGCGGATAGCTACAATGTCGAAGCCCCACCTACACAAGATTGTGAGCTTGCCTCTCATCATGCTTTTTCAAGGGTATCAGGAGCTTCCCCGGCTGCACAGCCATATGACATTGCTAGCTCAGCTGCACAAGATCATGAGGTCCAACTCGCACTACCTGGGCCATCTGGCATCCAAGTACAGTCAGGATTTGCAAATGTGAGCATTTTTTCCTACATATCTTATAGAAATATAAATCTATTTCTTCCAATGTTTTTTCCTTTCACTATTTTTCAACACTGTGTAAAAGTGTATCTCATCGGCATATTAAAATATTAACCCCTCGCCCCCAACCATTGTTTTCTCTGCTCCCCCTCCCTCGGAGATATCTAAATATAATGTAATTTTTTTTGCAAAGAAACCACTCTTTTTTTCTAATCTTTGCTATTTTCTCTGTTGCTATCGCTTCGATATCTCATAAGCGAATATTTTTAGGTACCTGTGAAACTCTGTGAATGCTATTTTTCACATAGTTTTAAGAGAGAGATTATTCCTTTTATCTATTGCACATATTGGCATTCTAATCTGCACTGAATGCTTTATAATAGCTTTCAATCGTGTCATGATTTTAGCGAGGGGAAACCATGTTAGCAGTTCCCCGGCATTTAATTGTTACACTTTCTCAGCTGTTGAAGTTCAGTCTAGGAATGCGAAACACTCGCGCGCGACGGGTTACAATAATTAAACTCATGAGTTCACCGAACCAGTATGGCATTAGAGAAAAATAGCGACTTATGCTGTCTAAGCGAATATTTCAACTTTTGACGGGCATTATGTAAAGTTTTTATGGGAGCCGGTCGGGAAGCGCTGTGGGAAGCGCCGTGGGCCCGAGAAGCACCGCGGGAAGCGCTGCGGGCCCGAAAAGCGCCGCGAAAAAAAATAAAATAAAATAAAATAAAAAACAGTAGGGCTGATTTGAACACTTTGAAAATAAGCTATTTTTTGAACAAAATCAAATTGGCGCCTTCTATGTAAAGCGGTGTTTTAGATTGTCGTTAAGTTGGATTTTCGTTAAGCAGAATATCGATAGAGTATACCAAATGCTATTAAGCGTGTTTTAAGCAATAATAATCCAAATTTTAAAAAAAGTAGGGCTGATTTGAACACATTGAAAATAAACTGTTTTTTTAACAAAATCAAATTGCTGCCTTCTATGTAAAGCGACGTTTTAGATTGTAAATAAGTTATATTAAGTTTGATATTTTGGAACTTTCAGTTGAATTAACCAAATGCTACTATGTGCATACTACTACTACTACTTAACCTAAGCGCTGACTTTAAATAATAATCCAAATTTTAAAAACAGTAGGGATGATTTGAACACTTTGAAAATAAGCTATTTTTTTCATTTATAGATTGGTGCATTGGTCCCTTATTCATTATCGCCATCGTCATCAGTTGGAGGAGAGGAGCTCTCCATCAACAATTCAACGGTATCATTAACAATATTCCAGATAATATTGACGAGTTTATAGATGATTTTTTAAATGTAGATTATAGCGCAGTTGGGCAGGGGGACTTGAGCCAAAATATACTACAGCTTTTGGAGGATTTTACAAACGAATTAACTGGGAACCCTCCTCCTCTATCCCCCACTGATTACCTACTTCCACTTCAAACAACTGAAGGGGAGCATCCCCCAGATACTGTTGAAAAACTTGGGGGAGGGGATAATATACACGCGAGGGAGGTGGGTACAACTTTCTCCAATTTTCAATTGTCCAACACAATTTTAACTGCAATAGTGGTTTACACTGCGATGTTTGGAGACCCTTTTAATTCTCTAATGGAGGGAAAATTTGTTTTTGATCCCTTAGAAATTGTGAACGTCTATGTAAATAAATTTTGTGTGCTACTGGATAACCAAATTCAATTGTGGGGGAGGGATTCAATTAAGATTTCTATTGTTTTAAAGGTGTTCTATTTAAATGAGGGGAAAAGTCAAGTTTATCACCATTATATACATTCTGAGATGTGTTTGGTTTATCCGAATTTAGAAAATTTTGAGGGTGCTTTCATGGAGTGGGTAGGTCAAATTATAACGCATCTCGAGAACCATAACGAAAATAGTAGTGGGTCTCTAGTTCTTTTTGTTGAAAATTTAAGTGTAAATATTTGTAAATTTAAGAAAGAATTTATTTTAAGAGGGGGGACAGGTGGGGCTGAAAGGGATACAGTTTTAAAATATAATCCAGATCTAGTAGGTTGTCAAGGTGTCCAGAAGATCTGTTTTGAAACAGAACAAAAATGCTTCAGATATGCTTTCCTCATATCAGCATTCGAGCCTCTAGCACGTGACGCTACCAAGACGAATTTAGATTGCTGGGCTGTACATGGGAAGGACGGGTCCAATTTCCCAATTGTAGATTTCTCATGTTTAGAAGGAAAATACCCAGTAACGCTACGATCTATTGATATTTTTGAAAGAGCTAATGCCCATTTGAATATCGGCGCTACTGTGGTTCAGTATGAAACTAAATTTGAAGATGGGGTTCGTTTAAACAAGAAGGGGGTGGTTTTCCCTGTAAGGGGCCCGTCAATTGATTTGGTCAGACACTGGGTTTGGTTGTTGTATACACCCCCATAAGGTGAACCGAATGCAATTGGCCATTTTAACCCTATCACAGACATCAGTAGAGTTCTGGGGGGTGGTAGGGATCTAGGGGTACGTTTCTACTGTCCAACATGTCTGTCACAGGTCCGTAGTGATATAAAACTATGGGATCATATTAGGCATTGTAGACGGCACGGCTACCAGACAGTGGAAACAGTTTCAGGAGGTAGGGATATTTTACGTTTTAAAGATTTCCAGAACACCCTTCTCCAGTGCAACATAATATCTTTAGACTGTGAAGCTAAGCTGGTGGAGGTGAACGATCCACAATATCCAAACCGAGTCAAAGAACACCAGGCCATTGCAGTTTCCTATGCTTATGCGCAAAGAGACAGTTCTAACACCCTGCGATTGTTAGAAATAGTTGAAAAATTGGATGAAAACGAGCGCATGGTCAAGGCATTGACTAAACTCATTGGCACAGCTAATGGTGCTATTTCTCGTTTGAGAAATACCCATTATCCAATGGTTTTGTCTGCAGAGGATTGTTTCACGATTAAAAATAAAAAAATATGTTGGGTTTGTAAGGGGGAGTTTGTAGAGGGGGATAAGGGGACTAAAGGGAAAAGAAGGGGGAGGGGAAAGTCAGAGATCATAATCACTTGTGGCAGGAAATATCCTCGGGGGGTAGTACTTTTAGAGGGGTAGCGCATCAATCGTGTAAATTAAATGTTAGCCAGCAGTTTTTTATCCCTGTTTTTATCCACAACTCTAATTGTGACTTAAAATTTATTTTACCGGCACTGGTATGTATGCATAGGGAGGGAGGGGGAGTAGATAGTCCATGGGTAAATAGTTCATTTACCTATAACATTATTCCCAAATCGGCCGAGAAGTTGCTGCTTCTCGAACTGAAATGGCAGGTAGTGTATAATGGACATACGTGCTGGAATAAAATCCTGTTTTTAGATTCCTTTAGTTTTTTTCCCAAGGCATTGAGTCAATTGATTCAAGTGCAGAAAAGCGACAATTTTGATAGCTTTCCCTTGCTTAAACAGCACTTTCCAGACAGT
The DNA here is from genome assembly GCF_049724085.1 of Artemia sp. Qi Xiang Cuo. Lineage (NCBI taxonomy): Eukaryota > Metazoa > Arthropoda > Branchiopoda > Anostraca > Artemiidae > Artemia > Artemia sp. Qi Xiang Cuo. The sequence goes on from NC_142803.1 coordinate 49,624,658, forward strand.
GAAATGTATGATCTGTTGACCTGCAAAGGTATATACGCATACGACTATTACTGTTCTGGCGCTCGCTTAAGCGAAGTGAAACTACCTCAAATTGAAGCTTTTTACAATTCACTGACCAACAGTGAATGCACAGCCAAGGAGTGCGAGTTTGCCAAAAAGATGTGGTCTTTAGGAATACGTACAAAGTTTTTGAGATATTGTCGAATGTGCTCTGCCCGTGGTGTCCTAAATCGGCTTTACGTATTCTACAGAAACACAGACCCAGTATATTTAGACCTTACACTAGATTCAGACTTTTAAATTTCCACACCCCATGTGGTGATTGATATTATTCTAAAAATTAGAAGGGAAGACTGAATTGAACTAATTCACGTAGACCAACACCTTTTTGTAGTGAATTCATTGCGGTATGGTAATTTTTGCCACGGGGACTATGTATTGTCAACCAGTCCGAGTGGTCAAAACACTAGTGTCCTTTCAAACGCAGTGATTTTGAACATGAACTCGTTGTACCCCTCGGCAATGTCTAACTACTCTTATCCGTGTGGGAACTATCAATGGCTTGAGAATTTTTGTGAGTTCCCCGACATTACCACCGTCGAGGACAATGGGCCACAAGGATGGTTCTTTGAAATTGACGGGCACATTCCGCTGGCGCTTCACGACTCAGTCAAAGATTTTGTCTTTACCTGTATCAATCGACCCGTGAGCAGGGAATTGCTGAGCCCCTACAATCGATCATTGATTTAGGATATGGGGAGGCATTGCCCTCCCTCCAAACAGAAACTGGTTGCTGATTTGGACCCTAAGGAGAATATCAATGTTGACTATGTGCTTTTGCACTGGATGGTGAACAATGGTTTCAAAATCACCAAAATACATAGGGTCCTGCAGTTCAATCAGCGACCATACTTGAAAATGTTTATCAATACTTTTGTCGATAAACACTCTAGGGCAAACTCAAAGGTAGAGAACGAAATGTACAAACTCATCCTAAATTCAGCGTTTGGCAAAATTTCTGAAAGCGTACGTAACAGATCTCACTGCGACGTCGTGACTGACCCTCTAGAGTGTGCAAGAATTATTTCCAATCCCAATTTTACATCATTCACGAGCATAGAGACGGACATGGTTCTTCTAAAGAGGAAAAAGCGAAATATGGTACTGAACAAGAATATAGCGGGCGGTAGTTCAGTACTAGAAATTTCCAGAAAGCTCATGTTGTCGTTTTTTTACAATGTGTGCAAGGTGCAATGGCCACGGGAGGGGGAGGTTAAAGTTTACTATGGGGATACAGATTCTCTGCTGTTAAAGATAAATGGGACTGAAGATTTATTTGGGTATTTAGAAAAGGGGGAAAACATCAGCTCGTGAATGGATTCCACCAACTGGAATCAGTCCCTCCAACCCGAGTGGGTGAAACGACAAGCCTCTAACCGATTATTAATGTTAAAATCAGAGACGGGGAGTGATTTGATATCCAGGGGGGAGTTCCCTGGCCCCAAAGTTTATTGCGTTAAAACTCATAGTGGGGATGACAAGAAGGCGTGTAAAGGGGTGCCCACACATTTTGTAAGGAGTAATTTCAACATGAGCGTGTACAGAGACTGTGTAGAGAGTAGCCTAGTGCCGAGAGCATAAGTGCTTACAATTCGCTCTCTACAGTATAGAAATTATATTGTGAGAGTGGAAAAGAATACAATGTAATGTATGTCTGATAAAGTCTATGTGCTCAAGAATGGTGTAAATGTCTTGCCTCATAGCCACTACCTCATTTCAGACTGAGTTGAACGCATAGACTATCGTAATCAACTTGGTTTGGATAAACTAACCTAATCTGACTAACCATCACCAACCTTTCATAAATTAACTAACCACCATCACCACCACCACTGACCCAACTAACTAACCCAACTAACTAACCCAACCACTAACCTCTAGCAGTGACGACAACTATTGTAGTGTTTTTTCCATCGCGGTTTCCGGGGGTGGGGGGGGCCTTCCCACGGCCGGCTCCCGGGGGTGGGGGGGGGGCCGCCCGTAGCCGGCCTTCGGCCCCGCGACCCCGGGTGGGGGGGGGCCCACCTTTAAATTCACTGTAATGTTCAACTGTGCTAGTTCAGAATTTTCAAGTGTGTTTTTCAAGTGCTCATGTTTTGTACAGAAAAGTGTGTGTTTGCTACTAATGTAAATAAAGTGTTGTTTTTGTTGTTGATGGACAAAGTGTTTAAAGACAATAAGTGTTGCTCTTCATGGACAAAAAAGTGTGTTTAAAGACAATAAGTGTCATTTTTATCATTGCAGTTCATGTTGAACAAATAGAGTTTTCATGCAGTGTTGAAATAAATACTGCCATGAAATATTGTTAGGTTCTTGTTGAATATAAAGTGTTATTCATATCGTTGCAGTTTACCTTGAACAAATAGATTTTTCATGCAGTGTCGAAATAAATGCTGACATGAAATATTGTTGTTTTTCTTGTTGAACAAGTGTTATTCATATCGTTGCAGTTCACCTTGAGCAAATATTTGTTTTCATGTTGCCGAAATAAATACTGCCATGGAATATTGTTTTTTGTTGTTGTTAACCAATACTAGATAAATCTATGGGAAAATTATTGCTACTACTACCTATTCATTGGACACGTATGATTTACAGTTAGTTGTAGTCCAACTGTTGTCAGCAGCAGCAGCAGCAACATGTATCAATTTAAAACACCCTTCAGGTCGTTTCTGTGTGGGCCCTCAATATCAGGGAAAACAACACTTTTAACTAAAATAATTCAAAATTGCGATAAAATGTTTTTGGAAAAGCCGAAAAAAATCTACTATTACTATAGTATTTGGAATAAGTTCTATGATCAAATAAAAGAAATTGACAAAACCACACCAATACAATTCATACGGGGACTAGATGTTTTCAATAGTATTGAATCGAACTCGTGGTTGATTATCGATGATTTGGCTGAATCCATTGAACAGTTCTCACAGGAAATGCTACAACTGTTCACCGTTCGCTCCCACCATGAACACATTTCCATAACCCTAATTCTACACAATCTGTTTCATCAGAGCAAATGTATGCGAACCCTTGCTTTGAATTGCACCATCTATATTATCTATCGAGTTGTTCGTGATTCTAGCTCGCTTATAACTCTCAATAAACAGATATACCCCGGCGCCCCTAAATTTCTGTTGTCAGTGTACACTCAGGCGACTAGCAAGCCCTACGGTTACATTTTTCTGGATCTTAATCAGAGCACACCCGAGGATCTACGTGTAGTCACCGACATTTTCGACAATAAAATTACAGTATACCTTCCGGTGAACAGTAGAAAAGGCTATTAGTTGCCATTATGACACTGAAGAAACTACACGAACAACGGCATTTATTTTCCGTTTTAAGCACTTCAAAACCCTTACTTAGGAAGGCCATACTCAAACATGGTGTTGACAATGATTTCATTAATCTAATATCTGAACTTTGTTTAAATTTAACTGAGGGCATTGTTCAACTGCCAGAAGGTGTTAGACAACAGACAAACCAACCGCGTTCCAGTGTCCGCGCCTGGTCTTGAAAAAAAACGGGTAAATATTTAAACCCACAACGACTCCTTCAAGCGGGTGGTAGCTTTTTCACACTTTTACTGCCAATAATTGCAGGACTTGTAAACAGTTTTCTCTAGAGAATGGCAAAACCCTATAAATTGACAACATTTGAACTTGTCCTCTCGCCCGTAGAACATTTTGAAGACAATCTAAGCAAATTCATTAATGATGAGAATATTGCCGATGACAAAAAATTGCTTTTACTTCAAGATGCATTGCAACGTGTGGACAAACATAAACCTTATCGTGAGAGACCCATCGTTGCCACCACTGTTACCGATCCCTCTAAACAGAAAACATCTCCTCAAGATTCTGCAGCAGTGCAATCAAAGGAGAGGGAATTGAATTCAATTGTATCGAAAATTGGAAACCTATTGCCACTCACCTATCTAGAACAAAGTAAAGGACTATTATCATGTTTCATGTTGGAAACTGATGATGAACATCAAGTTCAAGTCGATAACACAGGGGAATGAATTATAATTCAGGGAAAAAGTTATAATCTAGTCGATTTAATTTGTGACATGGTGACAAATCGTATAGGACTTTTATCCTTTGACATTAATCTATACACCTTCCTAAGTGCATCAAACTTCCCCAAAAGTCTTATTGGCAATAAGAAAATTCTAAAGAAACTAAGAGAATATAGTCCAACACCAACACCAACGCCATTTAAAAAAGAAGAAGAAGATTCAATATTTGAAAATGCTAGTAGCAGCAGCACCACTGATTTTAAAACACCTGTGGCTGCTGGTCAAAAGCGAAGACGAGTTGATTCACCCTCCAGTGTGCAAAAGGGGAGTGGACATTACACTACATGTTTGCGTTCAAAATGGATGAAGTTCTGAAAGGTGTCTATGAAAATATTGGTGAAGCGGGAAGTTTAAGTTCTCCCAAAACGCTTTCTAAAGCTGTCTCCGGCACCACCACATTGAAAACAGCAAAAGAGTATCTAGAGAATGAACCGAGTTACACACTGCATCGGAATCACAGGCTTCGCGGCAACAATATCGACAAACTAAATCCTTTTTCCCACTGCATATTATTCAAACGGATCTTTAAACTTTAGACGCAATTCAACATCTTTACAATGAGCCCAAAAAAGATAGTACTTTGACAATCATTATCTTTAGTCTCTATGCCTATACCAATCCGGTAAAATCACGGAGAGGTGATGAAGTTTCTCGGGTCATTGAAACTATTCTAGAGCAGGATTCGAATAGAAAAATTCAATCGGATCTTGGTCGTGAATTTGTTAATCGCCATGTGCAAAAGGTTTTATTGAAATATAATACAACACTTTATCATAGTCACAGCCCGATAAAGGCTGCATTGGCTGAACGATTAATAAGAACGATTCGTCTATTAATTTCAAGATATTGTACCCTGAAAAATACACCGGCTTTTATTCATGATTTAGATAAAATCATGCAGATATACAACCATCGACCTCATCGATCTCTGTCCAACTCAAGCCCTCGGGATGTTCACTACAATGAAAATACATTTGGTGCTTTTCTAAAGCAATATTCCAATGGTGAAAAAGAAAAAAAAATGTGAAGAAGAAATGCAATGTTGGTGATACTGTTTGAATTAATAGAACCACCAACATTTTTGAAAAGGGGAATTATTTATGGAGCACTGAACTTTTTAAAGTGTCCAAAATCCTGGAAACTGAACCCACGACATATTGACTGCGAGACGCCAAAGATGATGAGATTCTCGGCGGTTTTTATGACTATGAACTGCAAAAAGGTAGAAAAATTAGTGAAATTTATCAAATTGAAAAGATGGAAGAGTCGCACTCGGAGGGGCAAGAGACAGTTGCTTCGCTGGCTAGGACACAATTCTGATTTAGATTCTTGGGTCAGTGCTGAAGATATAAAGAATGCCCAATCATTTCTATGTGACTTTCATGTCCAATGTTTCTGATCCTCTCTACAATGACTTGAATAGAACAAGTGATTTTTGGACGAAACTCTCCCCCACCATCAAATTCGAAGACAATGGAAAGTATGAAGTGGCTCTTGTCGACTGTATTCTCGAAAATACCTATGATATCCTGAGAAGGGATAGTAAATATGAAATAAAAATTAGACCCTATGATCGGCCGCCACCACCATCCTTAGATGATCAAGAACAAATTCAAAAAATAAATTGGATGGATTATCCATATATTGCATTACCCTACGAGGAACTCACTTGTATGAATGATTCATGTCGTTCTATTAATAAAAGAATTTCCGCTCGTAAAAGGGAGCTTTTAGTTTCAACAATTCGAATGAGAAGTTCATGATCTGCATTGTTTCATCAATTGTTGGCGACGCTATAAAATTCTATAAGAGCCCAGGGGATGTCCTCGGTTATAAGTGGAATATCCTAAACGGCAGAAGGGCCAGACATACACATGCCGTTTGTGCAGTCTATACACTTGCCTACGCCACGGACCCTAACATATGTCCCTCCGCCTCGGTAGCTGAAACATCTTTAGTCGACAATTGAATTGTCCCACTCCAACATGCCCATTAACGAAAAACCAATAAAGAACATATTAACCACTACAATATAAAGCATCTTCAGTATATCCCCGTAAACACTTCTTATTTGGAACTTTGTCAGTTAACACTAAGAACTGAATTGGGCGATCCCATAGCAATTTCAAAAGGTTTGGCTGTGAATAAATGCCATTTTCGTCCCATTGTTCAAAAGCAAGATGTCTAATAAAAAAGTGGTATTCACTTGTCCTGATATTGACTGCTATGTTAATATTCTTGGCCCAAGACAACAGGGCAATGGAATGGATTATTACAAAGGTCACTCGTCAATGTCTGTCTACGGTCTTGGCATTTGGTTTGCTAAGCTGTTTCGCTCTTCACTACCACTGGCTAGAAAATATCTTGTACCGGCTGCGACAGATTTTGCATTCTCTACACTATACGATTGGGGCTCTGGCAAGGGTTTTAAAAAAAGTGCTTCGGAAAATCTTAGGTCCAGTACGCGAACCCTTGGCGAGAGATTAAAACAAAATGGTAAAGGCTTAAAAAGGTCGAGAAACAATGCATCACTCATCAGTCTCAACTCAGGTCGGAAACGAAAGACATCATCCGTCTTGTCAAAGAAAAGAGGGAAAAACCCGACACGTGCTGTAAACAGAAGAAGAAGTCCTAGGAAGAAAATTGTTAGATCGAAACTAGATTTCTTCTCCTAAAATGTCCTACTTACCGCATAAGGATTCTCAACCTTCAATCACCGCCTCATTGAATATATTCAATGCTGAAATTGTTGATTTGAGTGTCAAGCATGGATACTATGAACAATTTTATCCACAACAACCCCTCTCCAATAATATCCACTTTCAAATCTATTCCAATGAAGACTACCTTATGGACATGTCTTCAACATTTATAGATTTGCAAATGAAAGTCCGGAAATCCGATAATACAATGCCAATTCGAGGCGATGGAATATCCTATGAAAATTGTATATTACATAATTTATTTCGTCAAATTAGTGTGTACATCAATGGCACGCTGGTGAGCACTAGCAACAATCTCTCAAATTATACAAGCTATATGCAATTCATGTTGATGACACCCAAGTCATACAAGGAATTGAGAGGCACCTCCAATGGATATGAATATATTACTAATACTGATAGTACAGATGTACTTAAAAATGCTACATCTAGTGAATTACATCTAGTTGGAAAAATATATCATGAAATATTTAATATACCCCAATGGCTGCCGCCCAATGTTAAAGTGGATATAAAACTGACGCTTGCACCATCCAATTTCATATTGAGAAAATAACTTGCTGCCAATCCTGATTTAAGTCTCTCCCTCACCTCGGCAATACTTCATGTACGCAAACAACAGGTTATGAGTTCTGTTGATTTAGCATTGGAAAAACTGAGAGCCAATGGCAACAATATTAAACTACTTGTTCCTCATACAATCACCAATCAGCTTCATAGTGCCATGGGCTCACGCACCTTCACCTAATAATCACTTCTCACTTGCGAAAGTCTGTAGAAACTCATATAGGCATCTACGAAAAGTACTAGTGCAATAGGGACGCGGTCTTGCTACCCCTATAAATTCAAGATGTCCCGAATTTTCTCTCTTGTGTGAAAAGTGAATAGTATCCCAATCGAAAATCTCTCTTTTGATAGATCCTATAGAGCATTGTACAAGTTGACAATGCAAAACCTAGATCATGACTCTCAACTATTTGAAAATGGTATAACCGAAGATATGTTTGCTAAAACACATGGTATCATTGTATTGGATTTGTCTGGTACACAGGATATGAGTATAGTACGTACGGGAAGTGTGCGTTTAGAGTGTACGTTTGCCGATCCATTGGCTGAGAGTATTGCACTAATCTCACTAAATCAATATGAAACCTATTTCGAAATCACTCCTGAAGGCAGTGTTCTACTAGACTTGGTGCCATGAACACCAGTCAAATAATCAATGTATTTAATAGGTATCACTATATGTCTCAGTAAAAATCCTATTGTCTACCCTCGGACTTTCTTGGAAAAATTCAAAGTGTCAACAATACCTTGATTATTGTTAATAGCAGTCCGTCGACTGTGCTGACGGGTCATTGGCTGTGCATCTTTCAAACAATGACGACGATTGAATGTTTTGATCCTCTTGGTCTACCCTATACATTCTACACGCCTCACATCAGCAACTATATTGAGAGCAGTGGGAAAACTATTATTCAAAATCGGAAGAGGGTGCAGGATCTAACGACTAAAAACTGCGGCTTCCATGCACTACTATATTTTTTGTTCCGATATCGTGGCTATACTTACAAGCAGTTTCTCCACGTTTGTAGTGACAATCCACGTCTGAACGACTTTCTAGTGGAAAATATCCTCTCAGACTTGTACAGTATTGATTTTAGTGTCCAAAGAGTAAAGTGCCTAAAAAATTTTTGTAAATTTTTTTGTTAATGAAATGCATATATATATATATATACAACAATGTTTTTAAATCTTCACTTTAGATTTCTTCATCGGTGTATAGGTAACTGTCGTGAACCACTAATGCCGGTAAATCCTTTGGATTCACTGCATATTGATCCTGATTGACTGCAAAGTCATTGTCAAATTTTCTACAGTACAATGTAACTTCACTCTTGTCATATCTCTTTGTATAGTCAATGATACTATTTACATTCATATTATGACATTCACGAGTTTCAATCTGTTTATTTGAAGCAATATCACACACTGTGTTTTCAAGTGGTGAATCACATTCGGTAACTGCCAAATAAAAATCACTTGGTTTATAGTCATACTAGGCAGTGTCGTCACAACGATGACGTAGAAACCAAATTGTCTTGTTACTCCAACAGTTGAATCGTAGACCAGATTCCTCTTCCCAGAATAATTTAAATCCATGACGATACCAATCTCGTAGAAATAAACTAAAATCACGTTTAGGATTCTTTCCAATCACAAAGTATTCTTCCTCTGATCGTATTTATCATAGTGACAATTGGAACATAGGTCCCCTCCAGGATGAGAGTAAAACACCTCTTCAAGACATGAATTACATCCTTTAATTTTTCCTGCATAGCCTCTATGTAATTTGCAAGGATTACATAATTTGCACTTTTCATTATAGTCGTCACTGGTTGTACAAGTCTCATACTGAGTCCAATTGCCAAGATTGTACAAGCACAATGGACATATATAGAACATTTTTAGGTTTCCGATGTCAACTCTCTCACAGCTAAAACGAAACTGATCGTTCCTGCTGACGGATAAATTCAGTGATGGGAAATGTGGGGAGAGGAGTAGCTCTGTAACGTTACCTCTTTCGAATGACAGAGGAGCCATCTACATTGAATCCATTGGCAATTTTTTCAAAAGTATATCCACGATATGATTCTGTCTTGTTTCAATTAATATATCAATAAATTGACTATAAGCACTTGAGTCACATTTTAAAAGTTTCATACAATAGTCCAAATGGGGGAGAATCACTCCTCATTATATTGTCAAGTGTTCCCTGACAAGAGAATATCCTGCGTTTAAGAGATAACTCGGGAAATCGTCATCCAAAATCAAATGTTTTTCCATAAACACTAGATTTGATCTAATTCTCTCTTTCTCAAATTTATTCATTTTTCAATCCTTTCACTCCGACTGCTGACTCTAGACTGACCCTGATTCGTTAGCCCCTAGCCTAACCTAACCAGAAAAGAAAGAGAACATTTTCGATTTCGAAACAATTTTATTGAATAATTACAGCAACATTAATAAGACAGAGCATGTACAATTAGCGATAGAGTTTATTGTCTTCGATATGCTTCACTAATGCACTTAAAGCACATTGAAGTCTATTCACATGTGCTATATCAACTTTTGCAGCGAAACATAATTGATCCTCCATTTTAAATTTGCTCAAGGATATCACATATCTTGCATATACTGCATCCCAATCCAGACAAAGCCGTGATCCTTTCGTGATTTCCACCGCAATGTTTGGTGCTCTTTTATTATTACCATCAACTCCAATATCAAACTCTATGAGTTTAAGCATTCCACTGGTTATCACTAATATATGTCCAGATGAGTAAAGTCAAAACTGTTCTTCTCACTCCTTTAAATTTTATTCACAGACTTATAAAACTCTAGCATAAAACCCTTTTCTTATATTCACTCCGCCGCTAATATGTTTGCGAGCCCTCTGATTGGCTGAGAAGGAAACACGTGATCTAACTGTTTCCTATTTCTGGAAACTCATAACATTCTTCTCGAGCGTGCCCAAAACAACAACAACAACAAATACTGTTTCCTATTTCTGGACACCCTGACATTCGCTGAGAGCGTGCACTTGCAACAACAACAAAATTGACCTTGACATTCGCTGAGAGCGTGCACTTACAACAACAACAACATCGACCTTGGAAATTTAGCTCATTGACTCCATTAGCCACGTGTTCTCCCTAATGACTCTATGCCCATATATGGGGTTAAAAAAAGTTGTAGGTGGCAGCAGGGGTGGGCAACAGTGTCAATAGGGGCCTTTCTACTTAAATGAGCCCTCTTTGAAGTTTATGCGAGCATCGCTTCCATTAGAACTATACATGCCACCGGGCATAGTTTACAATGCCTGCTCCTGGGTCCCGGGAGGTTGGGTCAGCACCGGAGTTTTTGTTATATGAACTTTGAACTACTTTTAACAAAATGGCTATCTCCAAATTTTTATAAGATGCATTTGGGGAAAAAAGGCGCGGGGGACTGGTTACCCTCCAATATCTTTTGACTCTTAAAAAGTGAACTAGAACTTTCAATATCCAATCAAATGAGCCCTTTCTGAAGTTTATACGAGCATTCCTTCCATAAGAACCATATATGCCACCCAGGGTATAACTTACAACGCCTTCCCCCAGGCCTTTGGGGGTTGTGTCGACACCGGAGCTTCTGTTATGTGATCATTGAACTATTTTTAACAAAATGCTATCTCAAAATTTTTATCGGATGCATTTGGGAAAAAAGGGCGTGGGGGGGTTATTTCCCTCCGATCACTTTTAACTATTAGAAAGGGCACTAGAATTCCCGATTTCCTATCGAATGAGCCACCTTTGAAGATTATACGACGACCCCTTCCATATGAAGTGCCTCTGGGAAAAAGTAATAATAAAAAATAATAATAAATAATAATAAAAAACTGGATTTATGACCTTTACAATAGGCAACGCTATAGCGTTGCCTCTGATACGGAATAATTTCTGTACGTTTTAAGTTTTAATGTTGGTCCTTAGTTTCGGTTGAAAACTTTTTTTTATAAAATTTCTAATCACCTCCAATCTAGGAGACATAAGACACCTCAACCATTATTAAGGAGCTGAAAAAAGAAGCCGTACAAGAATTGAAGGAAAAAATAACCTTAGAGTGGAAAAATTCAAAACATAGTGTCGTTTCTTCATGAAAAAAAAATAAGAAAAAGAAAAAGATCTTTAATTCTTTGTTTAAAAAAATAAATTTAAGCACACTAAAGAAAGTAGATCCAGGCAAGTAGCTTCAACACAAAAGTTTAACTGAGCGGACCGGCTTGTATATCAGTAGAGGGAGCTCTTAAGATACAGGGGGGAGTAACGTCACAGCCAGAAGCCTATTTCTAGACCAATCAGAGGGCTAGATTACTAACGGGAGTTATATCACCAGACTTCCTGGAATTTAGCTGGAATTTACGTAATAGGCTATCCTCGAAATCAACCTACGCAATAACTGTTTTGTTACGGTTTCAACTGTATAAGTTGATTGTACTTCATGCTTAATATATCAGTTCTGCTGAAGCAATTGAAGAATAAACACCGTATAAAATGGAGAATATTGATGTTTTTGCTACGGAAATTTATATCGTAAATTATATTTTATAAATAATTAATTGAGATATTAGAGTTATATTGCATTATATGGAGACACATGAAAAAAGACTAGTTTACTTAATAAAATCAAGAATGGAGGAAAAATACTTTAGAAACAAACTTGGGGTATATATTTGCACATTGTGAGGGGTGGTTGTGTAAAGCATATTTAAATGTAACCTTGCTAGGATTTTTTTTTCTTCGAACACATTAATTTATTTGGGGTCTAGTCTAGCAGTGAAAATGTCACTTGATGTAAATTATAGGTCTATAAGCTGTACGTGTGTGTTAACATGCTGTTTTTCTAATTATGGGTCTATATAGTCGGAGCGTGTTATCAAGTCTTTTTAATTATATAGTCTTTGTTTCTAGAGTTTATAATATTTCGAAGATTTTATTATGGGGAGTCTATAGCATAGCCTAGACCAGCAATAAAATGTATCACCAATTAATTATGTTTTTAGAGACACAATTTCTTTAATTCTCATTGACTATCTAATAAGAGTTAATGACTGCAAAAAAATCTTGATTTCAACTCATTTCAGTATTAGACCTAATATCCAATAGTATATGAATGGCTTCTTTCAACTTTAAAAAACTCGTTATTATCCAAAAGCAATAAAAAATATTGTTTTACACATAATCATTGAATTTTTAAAAACCTCACCGAATCTTAATGACAAAGTGTCTTTGCTTGAAGTGTAAAAGATGTTAAAATATTTTGTTACATACCCATAATCTAAGAATAGTTATCTTCGTTAGAGAGATTGACTTTTAAAACCAGTTCGCCCTTTTGAACTTCAGATGTGCTATTTACCAGAATAGAATTCAAGGAGAGACAACAGTTTGACTATACTCGTTTATTTGTTTGTCAAGATATATATTTGCACACCAATTGTATCAATTCATTTGAGTTATTGAGGAATAAGCATCTGATACTATGGAAAATCTGGATAAAATTATTGACCAATTTTATACAGTAAGTTTATTTTATAAATAATCTATATAGATGTTATGGACTTACTCATTTAGTGCTTTAAATTTTTGTTTTTTACATTCTTTAATTTGTATAAAATAGTTTTAACAGCTAGAAAAACAAAGTTATATGTTTGGACATTCGATGCAATATCATCTCGTTTCTCAGGATTCAACCTTTTTTTTGCACGCGTTCAAAAAAAATGGTTTGATAACATTTTGATTTATGTAAAATTGTTTTAACAGTTAGAAATACAGAGTGGTTTTCGTGGGTATTCATGAGAAGTGGTTTTTGGGGGCATTTCATGCAAAATCGACTCCGTTTTTTTTCTTATATGCTGTGAAAAAGGGTTTGTACATTCTGTATATATTTAAATTCCTGTGTTCCTAGAGCATATAACATTTTTGAACGTTATATGATAGGAATTGTGGTCTACCAACCTATGTAAACTTGACCATCTATCACCCATAATCCTGGATTTAGCCTTTTTCTTTTTTTTTCATTGACCAAGGTTTTTTGAAACATATTTGTTAGGTTTTTTCACAACACATTTTACTCTACAAAATAAAACTAACTAATTTAGTTTCTTTTTAAAAATAACTTTGAAGAATAAGCCTGTCCTCCCGAAAAGGAGACGTGGATTTAGGATGGAAACCATTTACGTCCTTCTGTTATCAAATATGCGGTACCATCTACGTCCTCTATACAAGGCGAGAATGCCTTCACCCCTAATGTACAACCCAACATTCAGGAATGTGAAGTAGAAAAGGTACCACAAGAAGCTACTAAAGTGATTTTAAATTATTGATGTTTCTCATAAAAAGACTATCAGTTGCTAACATGCATTCACCCAAAGGAAATAAATCCTTTTTGACATATTCAATTACTGATATAACTTATTCTCCTCAATATGTTTTACTATTAAATTTAAAACACTTTGAAGTTTATGTGTATATGTTTAATTAGAACTCTCCTAATTCTGGATTTAGCCTGTTTCTTCTTTTTTCATTGGTCCAGGTTTTTTAGAAACATGTATGTTTTGTTTGTTTTTTCAGTACACGTTTAAAGGCATATAATAGCCTCTTTGTGATTCCAACTCAATTCCTTTTTCCAGCTAAAAGGTAAATTTGCATATGTCAGCTCTTTAATCACTATACGTCACCCCAACCCATCCCCCCTCCCCCGTTTAACCTTTGTTACTTCAGTGTGATTTGATCACCTCGATTAGGATCATGAGAGACAATGTATCTACTTTGATTCTAGAAATGATATTTTCTAAATGCTTTTATATACTATTGTTTTTGACCTAAGTAAAACCAATACTTGTATGCACCGTTCTTTTTGATCTGGCTTAAGTCGAAAAGGGAGATAATAGAATAATGCTTCTTTTTCCGAGACTAAACTTATTAATTTTTTTCACATATTTTTTCAAGTAAAAGTAAAGAGCTGGAACTTTAATTCAAACCCGAAAAGAATTAGAATTGAATAAATATCCATACCGATTAAATTCTATTCCTTATACATTCAACTTTTCACCATCAATTAACTTAAATTTAATTCATATTTAAGGAAAACCCTTCGACATCCTTCAAGCGACCCAAGAAAATTCAAATAGTGGAAATGAAAACACCCCAATCAGTAAACAATGTTTGGAGTGCTTCTTCATTAACCGAAGATGAAGAAGCAGAACTCAGTGAATGTACCATTAGATTTGAAAAATGGGATAGTTCTGTGAAGAACTGGGATTACGAAACACAATCTGTTTACCTTGATTCTAAATCTACCCTTTTTTAAATGTTTTTATAAACCAATGTTTTTGATCCAACTAAAACCTTTGTTTCTTCCGATTATGTTCTTTTCATTATAGACCATCTTAGGAAAAGATCAGCAGTATATATACGCGCGCATATCTTATATATCTTATATGATCCGAGTTTCAATTGGTGCAAAAAGCGGAAATTTCATGCAATATCTAGAGACTGCATAAACAGAACATTTACTTATAAATGTAAGAATTGTGATAAAAAGTGTAGAAATAAGTAATGAAGATGTAAAATATGACATGAAAATATGATTAATAAACCGAATTTTTTATAAAAGTTCAATTCTTTGAAATTATATCCAGTGGAGAAAAATGTCACCCTTATATCCATCACCCTGCCATGCTAACGAAGTGTAGGTAAGGACATTAGAAGAATTGAATTTTAATGCTGTTTCATATCTTACCCATCAAAAGTCACGAACCTGTGAAAATTTATATTATTTTCGAAAAAAAGGGGAATGGTCAAACTGTTCATGGTAAGGAACATAGTAACTGAAACTTTAAAAACAAAATCAAATAAGACGAATCTGTGAAATTTACCATATGTCGAAAAAGGGTGAAAGCCCTCCCTTAATGTCATATAATTTGATTAGAAATCACAAAAAAACGCTTTTCAGAAGAACATTCCTTGGTCAAATTGTTCATGCTAACGAAGTGTAAGTAGGGAGCGATCCGACTCAATAGTAACCGAAACTCTGAAAACAAAATTTCGATACTGATAGATATATCATAAGAGTGTCACCTAATAGTCATAGAATTTTATTGGAAATCACAAAAAAAGCTTTTCGGAAGAACATTCCTCGGTCAAATTGAAAATTTACTATAACGATAGTACTGGATAGTTATTTGCATAATTTAACAGTGCATACCGTCTTGCATCTCTTCCTTTAAATAAACGAAAAGGTTTATCTTTTTCTTATGCTTTTATAAGCTCTCTTATAAGATTTCTTACAGCACTTGAGTCTCTCATAATATACAAAGGGTTATTTTCCTTGTGTATTTTTTTATGTTCTCTTAAGCGTTGATCATTCTCACTGTTATGGTTCTTTTTATTCAAACTGTTATGATATGACGAGGATACATTAATCAACAAGTGATTAAAACACACCTTGTCTAAATCAAACGCATTAAATATATCATCTTGTTCATTCTGGAATGTTAGGATATCATCATATGCATGTGGTGCGGGGGTGAATTTTGTAGAATTAGCTTGCGGTATCATCGGTTTTAGAGGGTTTCCCTCAACAAGATCACTCAATCCCTTTTCGTCTTCTTCACTCAAAGGAAATGCGTCCCAAACACTATCATCATCATGAATAAAATCCTATAATGAAAAGAACATAATCGGAAGAAACAATGGTTTTACTTGGATCAAATACATTGATGTATAAAAACATTTAAAAATAGGCAAATCAAGAATAAAGGTAGATAGAATGTGCTTCGTGATCCCAGTCCTTTACAAAACTATCCCATTTTTAACTCCAATGGTACATTCTATGAGTTGTGCCTCTTCATCTTCGGTTAATGGAGAAGCACTCCAAACATTATGTACTGGTTGGAGTGTTTTTATTTCCACTATTCGAATTTTCTCGAGTTGCTTGAAGGATGTCGAATAGTTTTCCTTAAATATGGATTACATTTAAGTAAATTGATGTTGAACTTTAAAAAATAAACAAAAATGTTGATCTTTTTTTTGTGCTTTTATAAGCACTCTTATACGATTTCTTGCAGCATTTCAGTCTCTCATAATATACAAAGGGTTATTTTTCTTTTGTATTTTTTATGCCCTCTTAAGCGATGATCATTCTCACTGTTGTGGTTCTTTTTATTCAAACTGTTATGATATGACGAGGATACATTAATTCACGATTGATTAAAACACACCTTGTCTAAATCAATCGTATTAAATATATCATTCTGGTCCATTCTGGAAGGTTAGGATATCATTATATACATGTGGTGCGGGGGTGGATTTTGTAGAAATAGCTTACTGTATCATCGGTTTTTAGTGGTTTCCTCAACAAGATCACTCAATCCCTTTGCTTCTTCTCTGAAACTTTAAAAGAAAAATCAAATGAGACGAATCTGTGAAATTTACCAGATTTCGAAAAAGGATGAGAGCTCTACCTTAAAGTCATAGAATTTTATTGGGAATCACAAAAAAATGCTTTTTGGAAGAACATTTCTTGGTCAAAGTGTTCTTACTAACATAGTGTAAGTAAGGAGCGATCCGAATCAATAGTAACCGGAAATCCAAAAACAAAATTTCGATACTGATGGATATATCATAAGAGAGGGTCTCCTAAAAGTCATTGAATTTTATTTGAAATCACAAAAAATCGCTTTTCGGAAGAACGTTCATCGGTCAAATTGAAAATTTACCATAACGATACTACTGGATACTCCCTTGCATAATTTAACATTGTATACCGTCTTGCATCTCTTCCTTTAAATAAACAAAAATGTTCATCTTTTTCTTGTGCTTTTATAAGCACTCTTATACGATTTCTTGCAGCATTAGAGTCTCTCATAATATACAAAGTGTTATTTTCGTTGTTTATTTTTTAATGCTCTCTTAAGCGTTGATCATTCTCACTGTTATTGTTCTTTTTATTCAAACTGTTATGATATGACGAGGATACATTAATGCACCAGTGATTAAAACACACCTTGTCTAAATCAAACGTATTAAATATATCATCTGGTCCATTCTGGAAGGTTAGGATATCATCATATACATTTGGTGCTTGGTGGATTTAGCATATATAGCTTGCCGTATCATCGGTTTTAGGGGTTCCCTCAACAAGATCACTCAACCCATTTGCTTCTTCTCCACTCAAAGGAAATGCTTCTCAAACACTATCATCATCATCAACAAGATCCTATAATGAAAAGAACATAATCGGAAGAAACAAAGGTTTTACTTGGATCAAAAACATTGGTTTATAAAAACATTTAAAAAAGGGTAGATCTAGAATCAAGGTAAATAGATTGTGTTTTGTGATCCCAGTTCTTCATAGAACTACCCCATTTTTCAAATCTAATGGTGCATTCTCTGAGTTCTTCTTCTTCTTCATCTTCGGTTAATGGAGAAGCACTCCAAACATTGTGTACTGATTGGGGTGTTTTCATTTCCACTATTCGAATTTTCTTGGGTCGTTTGAAGGATTTCGAAGGGTTTTCATTAAATATGAATTAAATTTAAGTAAATTGATGTTGAAACGTTGAATGTATAATGAATAGAACATAATCGGAATAAACATTTATTCGAGTCTAATTCTATTCATTTTTGATTTAAAGTTCCAGCTTTTTACTTTTACTTGAAAAAATATGTGGAAAAAAAATCAATAAGTTTAGTCACGGAAAAAGAGGCATTTTTCTATTATCTCCCTTTTCGACTTAAGCCAGATCAAAAAGAACGGAGTATAAAAGCATTGGTTTTACTCAGATCAAAAAAACAATAGTGCATAAAAGCATTTAGAAAAGAACATTTCTAGAATCAAAGTAGATTTATTGTCCTTCATGATCCTAATGGAATTGATAAAATCACACTGAAGTAACAAGGGTTTAAGGGGGATTGTGATGAGGGGACGTGTAGTGATTAAAGAGTTGACATATGCTAATTTACCTTTTAGCTGGAAAAAAGGAATTGAGTTGGAATCACAAAGAGGCTATTTTATGCCTTTAAACATGTACTGAAAAAACAAGCAAAGAAACATGTTTATAAAAAACTGGACCAGTGAAAAAAGAAGAAGAAACAGGCTAAATCCAGAATTAAGAGACTTCTAATTATACATATATACATAGACCTTAAAGTGCTTTAAATGTAATAAAAAAAATCAATAAGTTTAGTCACGGAAAAAGAAGCATTATTCTATTATATCCCTTTTCAACTTAAGCCAGATAAAAATGAACAGAGTATAAAAGCATTGGTAAGAGTTCACATATGCTAATTTACCTTTTAGCTGGAAAAAAGGAATTGAGTTGGAATCACAAAGAGGCTATTTTATGCGTTTAAACATGTACTGAAAAAACACGCAAAGAAACCTGTTTCTTAAAAACCTGGATCAATGAAAAAAGAAGAAGAAACAAGCTAAATCCAGAATTAAGAGAATTCTAATTACACATTAAGTGTAATAGTAAAACATATTGAGGACACTAAGTTATAACAGTAACTATATGTGTGAAGTGGATTTATTTTCTATGGGTGAATGCATGTTGGAGACTGATAGTATTTTTATGGGACATATCAAAAATTTATACCCACTTTAATAGCTTCTTGTGGTACTTTTGCTACTTCACATTCCTGAAATTTGGGCTGTACATTAGGGGTGAAGACATTATCGCCTTGTATAGAGGACATAGATGGTACGGTATATTTAATTACAGAAGGCTTTAAATGGTTTCCCTCCTCAATCCGAGTCTTCCTTTGGGGGGGAGAGACGCATTCTTCAAAATTATCTTTAAAAAGAAATTAAATTATAGTTGTTTTTTTGTAGTGTAAAATGTGTTGTGAGAAACAAAAAAATATGTTTCTAAAACCTTGGACAATGAATAAAAAAGAAGAAAAAGGCTAAATCCAGAAATATGAGAGATAAATTGTAAAATCTATATAGCTTGGTAGACTATAGTCCCTCTAATGTAACATTCAAAAATATTATACATTATTCGAGCACATGAATTTAAATATATACAGAATGAACAAGCCGTTTGTTACATCATATAAGAAAAAAATAGAGACGACTTTGCATGAAATGCCGCAAAAAACCCACTTTGTGTGAATATCCACGAAAACCACTCTGTATTTCTAACTGTTAAAACAATTTTACATAAATCAAAATGTTTACAAACCATTTTTTTTGAACGCGTGCAAAAAAAAGGTTGAATCCTGAGAAACGAGATGACATTAAATGGAAAGTCCAAACATACAACTTTGTTTTTCTAGCTGTTAAAACTACTTCATGCAAATTAAATAATGTAAGAAAAAAAAGGTAGAACCCTTAGAAACGAGATGGCATTGCATGGAATGTCCAAACATACAACATTGTTTTTCTAGCTGTTAAAACTATTTCACACAAATTAAAGAACCTAAAAACAAGCAATTTTTGAAAGCATTAAATAAATAAGTCCGTAATATATATATAGATTATTTATAAAATAAACTTACTGTATATCATTGGTCAATAATTCTATCCAGATTTTCCATAGTATCAGATGCATATTCTTCAATAACTCAAATGAATTGATACAATAGGCAATAAGTGTAACACACTTATAGATAGATAGATAGATAGATAATTTTATTCACCCACTCGATACAAAACCACAAATGGCACGAATGGAGTATAAAGAAGAAGAAAAAAAAAACAAACAAAAAAAACACTTAACTGCAAAAACAAAAACAAACGTTACGATACACCGCCAATAAATAAAAACATTATTACAAAAACTCACTAAGGACGAATTGCAATTGCCAGACTACTAGGCCCAAGCGACCCCAAAAATTCAGAACGACGTTTCGTCACAGCAGCAATCGGATCTGTGATACCGAACCTTGCAGACATCTTGGAATTTTTAACCCACGGTGGGGTATTTAAAAGAAATTTTGCATATTTGTAAAAAAGTGATCGAAGGTTTCTTTTATCACTAACACTAAATATATGCCAAAACGGTGATAAAGCCAGAAAGTGTGGGATCACCAGTGCATTATATAGCCTAGCTCGAATTTGTCGATTATATTTCGCTTTAGTTGAAGATAGCGCCCCGTAAGCCTTACGTGCCTTTTCTGCGAAATTACTTATTTGGCGAGCACGTGTAGATGCCATGTTATGACCTATAGGCATTCCTAAGTACATTATGGAGTCAGACAGTGGAACCTCTTGAGCACCAAATTTGACAGCAAGATCTATACAATCTGCATTTCTCCTATTGAAAGCAACAATCTCGCTTTTACTTGCATTAAAAGATAGGCCTATCTCTCTATAAGCATCATCTAGAATCTGAAAATTTTCATCAATACGAGACAAACATCTACTTAAATTAAAAATATCATCTGCGTAATTAAGTAATGTTACATCCAAACCTCGGAAAATGAAGCTCATTTGCACTAACTTTTGGGCCTCGAGAACACTATTATTATACAACCGGGGTGACGAAATTGCACCCTGCCTAATGCCCTTTCTAACCGGAATAGCTTTTGGTAATACAATCGGCCCGTTAGGAGACGGGACTTTAACTTGGACTCGAAGCTTCTTATACATATCCCGAAAAGGCAAAATAACCGATCGGTCCACACCACGTTTATGAGCAGACACTAATAACTGGGGATGTATCCCAGAATCAAAAGCACGTCTAACATCGTGACTCGCTAGAGTAAGGGATTCATTCAGTTCATCAGCTTCTATTAATATATTAGCAAGAATATAATGGACGTGCTCGCGACCAACACCTTTTTTAAATCCGAACTGATTATCGGGGGTAGAACATTGAAAAGCAATATGATCTATAACTAGCAATTCCATAAGCTTACATAAAACCGGCGAAACAGTTATAGGGCGGTAAGATACGCATTCAAACGGATTTTTCCCTTTTTTCAAAATAGGTGTAATTACTCCAGTACCAAAAACGTCGGGAACGAGACCAGAATTAAAGATAATTTGGACTAGAAGCTCTAAATGACTCAGGAGACCAGCAGTACCATGTACAAGATGCAACCCACACAACTTGTCGACACCTTTCGATTGTTTCTTTTTTAATTTTGAAATTGCACGAATCAGATTAGGAACAGTTACTATGTAGCCAACACCAGAACTAGGCAATTCCATGAACTTATCAAGTTCGACTTCATATTTATCTTCAAGATCTTGTTCGGGTGGAGAGAACTCAGAAGTAAAGTGGGACACCCAATCTTGCTCAGAGATCACAGGTTCGACACTATTCTGATCACCCTTACGTTTAAGAAATCTCCACACAGCATTTGGATCATTACTTATCAATTGACTATGTTGATCGATCACTTCACATTTATGCTTAGACAAAATCTTAGCAAATCTGCGTTTGCTGAACAGCCGAACTTCATTTACAACACCTGATTTCGGACGACCACACTCGTTCCAGAGCCTAAGCCAAAATTTTGCACGACCACATGCTTCACTTAGAGCAGGGTTTTCGGACCACTTTGGAATTTCCGTTCCCACTCGGACTTTACGAATGGGGACCGCAGCGGCCTCGGCAGATAACAGTGCGTGAGATATTTCACTACAGTAGATGTTTAGTAGCAGCTGTTTCTCTTCATCTTGAATACATACACTCTGCTGTAGTAATTGGAACGGCACTTTAATCTTTGTGAGAATCTCATCCAATACGTAATGATAAGTAGCCAGGTCAATTTTACTCCAATTAGTTTTGATTTTCCACTTCTTTTCATTAGTTGGGGGGTTAGGAGAGGCAGGAATTACTCGAAAAGTGTTTATAATTGGAAAGTGATCAGACGCGCTTACGCTCAGATCTACGTGCGAATTGCCGCAAGCTGGAGATTGGATGGAACTTAACATGAAGTCGAGAGATGAAGTCGAGCCTGAGTTATGGATATAAGT
This sequence comes from Artemia sp. Qi Xiang Cuo, assembly GCF_049724085.1. Classification (NCBI taxonomy): domain Eukaryota; kingdom Metazoa; phylum Arthropoda; class Branchiopoda; order Anostraca; family Artemiidae; genus Artemia; species Artemia sp. Qi Xiang Cuo. The sequence goes on from NC_142803.1 coordinate 49,647,056, forward strand.
AAAACACAGATCATTGTTAGCAAGACGAAGACCGTCACAGGAAGATAGGAGGATCTGTGCTCGAGCGTTAGACTCATCAGTCAAGTCACAGTTCACGTCACCAGCGACTATACATACAAGGCCCTGGCTAGAACAGCTGCCCACCGAACTCGATAGCTTACTGCAGGCTTCACTAAATTTTTTTTCTGATTTACTGTCTCTGTAGTCTGTTGGCATGTACACAGAGTGGATAACAGTTTTGTGCACCTTAACAGCAACAAAAAAGTCTGAAGATTTATACAGAATGGGATTTAACCTGCTGCTAACAAGAATGGCGATTCCACCGGACGGCCTTCCCCTGCCCGAAGACTTTGCAGGAGTAGCAAATACTTTGACGCCATCGTTTAGCTCAAGCAGACTAACGGCTTGATTCGAGAGGAAGTGTTCCTGCACACAGAGTACATCATTATAACATAACAATCCTTCTAACAGTGGCATTTTATCAACCACTCCACCATTTAAGTTCCATGAAACAACCCGTATAGAATCACCGATCAATGTTTATAAATTAGCTTCTGAGCTACTGGACATTGGAAGCTGTAGCACGGGTGTCGAGAAGAACCACACAGAGCGCATTTGGGGGCATTTTGGCATGGATTGTCCCGAGAGCTGGAATGATCTCCACCGCACTTTGAACATTTCGGGGGATCTACACAAGATTTTGCTGCATGTCCGTAGGACTGACAGTTGTAGCACTGCATCGGTAAGAATTTAAATTCTGTAATGGGTAGTCGCTCGTAACCAAAAATGGGCGGAGAGTTCATTGCGATAAAGAGATGAGCTTTGCTTTCAAACTGTAATTTGAATGACCGAGTACTACCAATTTGTACGGCCTTAACACAGTTCGGTACAACTGAGCGCAGTTCGTCATCTGAAGTTTCAGTGGGAACGTGGCGGATTATTCCGAAGAATTCCAAGGTTCCAAGGTAAAATTGTATCAACACAGATATTGCTTAGTTCGATTTCGACAAGCATATTACGTAAATTCAAGCTAAATTCATGGAGGTCAAGTGATGTCACTCCCGTTAGTTTTTATAGCTCTCTGGTTGGCCTAGAAAGAGGGTGTGTGGCTGTGACGTCACTCCCCCTGGAATAACACTCCTTCTCTTACTAACAGCTAGACATTCAATTGATATTCTTTCCCATGGTATTAGAGTGTCATTAGGAAAAAAAGCTCTGACCTGTGAAAAATCTCAAAAAACTCCTCTGGTCTTGGTTTCACCTCTTAGCATAAACAGCTAGACATTCAATAGTCGTTATTTCCTATGGTATTAGAATGTCATAAAGAAAAATAATCTCCGGCATATGAAAAATCTCAAAAACTACTCTGGTCTTGTTTCAACTCTTACCGTATACAGCGAGGTATTTAGTAGTCGTTCTTTTTTATGCTATAAGAATTTCGTAAAGAAAAATCAACTATGGCATATGAGTAATCTCAAAAACTCCTCTGGTCTAGGTTTTCACCTTTTAGCGTAAACAGATAGGCATACAATGGTCGTTCTTTCTCTTATTAATAGAATTTCATTAAGAAAAAAGCTCTGAACAATGAAATCTCAAGAACTCTTTTGGGCCGGGTCTTACCTCTTAGCATAAACAACGAGTGATTCAATAGTCATTCTTTACCATGGTATTAGATTGTCATTCAGAAAAAAACTCTGACCTATGAAAAATCTATAAAACTCCTCTTGTCTTGGTTTCAACTCTTAGCGTAATTAAATAAAAAAAAACAAATTTTTTTAACTGAAAGTAAGGAGCGACATTAAAACAACTGGAGATTTACAAGGGACTCTTCTCGTATACTCCCCCTCCCAGACCCCTTAGTAGGTCTCATTAGTCTGTTGCGAGAATTTACTATAAACTCTTTAACACGGTCAGAATCGAAAGTCAAAAATTATGTTTAGGGAAAAACTACCCAGTGGAAATAAATTGCCATGTGACACTGATTGAGGAATGGTGACTATTATTTTGGTTTGTCTTAAAAGTAAAAGTTTATTGCAAGAAGAAATTTATGATGATTTGGAAAAAAGACGAAAACCCCTCGAAAATTGCGTCAGATCAAAATGAAAAGTGTACCATTGGAAACACCATGGTCAAAACCCTTGAACAGAGAAATTACAGTCCCCCTCCTTGAACAACAAAAAAATGACTTTTTCCTTGTTGTAGCACAGATGCGTCTTCCGTTTTTTTTCTTTTTTTCTTTTTTTCCAGCAGGGCTAGGGGGTGACCAAAAAATCACAGAACGATATATAATAGCTCATTCGAACGGAAATTAAATTTTTTTGTGTTCTTTTTAAGTGACCAAAATTATTGGAGGGCAACTAGCCCAGGGCCATTTTGCTCAACACAGATCAAAGGTCAAATATTTGGTTGTGGCTATGATACGACCCTCCATACTCCCTGGAGAAAGGGTTGCATACTGTATCAGTATCGGGCGTATTTATATGACGCGTATCGGCGTGAGCGTATTGCTATTGGGCTTATTGGTATCGCATGTGTCTAGACAGAAGATTAATAGCTCATATAAAAGAAATTGCTCATATCTACGTGAGTGGTGTAATTTCGTCAAAATCCTGAGGTGGGAGGAGGGGCAAAGCTGGATCCAATTTTTCCAAATCAAATGATAATGATAGTGAAAATGGAAAAATGAGTCATACATTACCATTGAGGCAAAGATATACTAAAGAAAACTGACCTGTTTCTCTGGATGCTTGAATTATGAAGGCTTTTCCTAGTTTTGACAAAAAATTTTGTAGAAACGAAATTTCAGCCGGGGTGCAAAATGAGAACTGGGGGGGGGGGGACCTGGGTCTGAAGAGGGCAGTTGCCTCCCCCTGCCCCATATCAAGTTACACCCTTTCTACGCCCTTCCTATAAATTCCACCATCAGCGATTAACTTAAAAACACACAGAAAATTGGCAGCATTAGTCTATGCCCTCTTGAAAGAAAAATTACTTGTACTAATGTATTATACAAACACAATCAAAAAGGGCTGTTAGGTTAATCATAATGAACGATGCCATAACATGATAAAAATACAACACTTTAGTTTATATAATAATATAATTTGGGCTAAATATTTGGACATTAAGGGGGAGGGGATAAAATTAATATCAGAAAGGGGTTAAAAACATAATTCAACCTAACCTTACCCACACCCCCCTAATGTGCAAATATATAGCCTAAATTATACAAGTCAAGTGTATTCTGTCGCCCGTCATTTATCCTTGTGGCTTTGAAATCGGTTTGCTCAGATCGTATATTCAGCAAACTTCTCGACTGTGCAAACTTCTCGATCGTGGTTGTAGCGGTAGCTGCAACCTAGTAAAGAGCGAACCACAGCCCATATTAACTAAAGGTTAAAAAAAGCGTTTTGGAAAATACTCCCTAGTGAAAAAAATTGCCATCTGACACTGATTAACGAATGGTAACGGGGTTAATGTCCATGAACGGGGTTAATGTCCAAGAAAATGTTCGTGTTTGATGCGGAGTACACCAAGGAGGCGGGTTATCCCCTAATGTTTTTAATCTTTGTATTGCTAGAGTGCTCTCTAAGATAGCCAATACTTGCTTTCTTTGTTTTTCTGATGTACGGTATATTGCTTACGCAGATGACATCCTACTTATTAGTAAAAGCAAATTTTCTTGGTCTAAAATGGTGCATAATGTGAGAAAAGGTTTTTTTAGATATTGGAGTTAATTTAAATGTTGAAAAGTGCGAGTATCTTTGTTTGAACGGTAATGCTACGAATACTCCTTTGAATTGAAATTATGCTGCTATACGTTCAGTTGGTATCCTACGTTGGCTTGGTATTACTCTGTGTAATAATATGTTTCGTATTCGTAAGTCAGCTGTTAGGGACGCATGTACCAAGATTAGATGTGGCTATTCAAAGATTGTTGCATATCGGTCGAAATACAATCGCAAAACTTTAGTGTCGCTGTATTCTGTTTTCCGTGACCATACTATTTCAGGTATTTACATTTTGCTTAGGAAGAATGACCTATCTAAATTAGGGAAAGGCTATTATCAGTGTTTCAAATTTTTGTTGTATCTTTCGTTGTCATTTCATAATCGCCGCATTATCAAAAAGTATAAAACATCTGATATAAGTGAAAAACTTCGTGATTTACACATAAAACTGTCTACAAAGGCCTATGAAAAACTGTCCTCTCCCCATGGTCTCATTCGTTTGTTCCACTGAATTTTCTTTTATTTTTTTATCTTACTCTAAGTGTTGTGTGTGTTTATTTTTCTTTCCTTTTTCTCTTTACTCCACTATTTTTCACATTGTTTGTGCAGAGGGTTATAAATAAATTATTATTATTATTATCAACTATTATTTCGGATTGTCTTAAAGTAAAAGTTTATTGCAGAAAGAAATTTATGGTAATTTCAAAAAAAAGCCTGAAACCCCTCCAAAACGGTGTCAGATCAAAATGGAGAGTGTAACATTGGAATCAGAATTTTCAAAAGCCTTATATAGGCAAATTACAGTCCCCCTCCTTGAACATCAAGGAAAATGCTTTTTTGCATCGGTAGCACTGATCTGTCTGGTTTTTTTTCTGCTTTTTTTCTCAAGGCCTAGCGGGTCACCAGAACATCATAGAGAGATGTTTAATAGCTCATTCAAAAGCTATTTCTCATATCTACGTGATTTTTATAAACTCCGCCATCTGCAAGTGCCACATATCATTAAAATGACACATTCTGCCATTTCTCAAGTGTTGGCGCTAGCAGCCTACCAGAACATCGTAGACAGATTTTTTATAGCTCATATTGCTCACATCTACGTTATTTCTATAAAGTCAACCATCTAAAATTTCCAAATGGCACTAAAAACAGCACTTTTTGTGTCATGTCTCAAGTAGAAAAGCTGAGGCTATTGGGCTAGCTGAACTTATAAGAGGTATGTTTCTCATTTGAAAACTATTGCTCATATCAACGTGCTTTTTTTTATCAATTCTACCATTAGTAACTGAGATATAGCACTGAAAACAATACTTTTGGTGCCACTTCATAAGTGGAAAAGCTCCGAAGTACGAAAAAGGTGCAATTGTGATAGTTATGATCCAGAACACTTAACTAGAGGTTTACATGAACCCTTCCCGCACCCTCCCCTTCCTAACCCCCCTAGTAAGTTTTATAAATCGTCGGCACACCAGTAAACTACTGAAACATTAGCAGGCTACCACACCATTGTAGACAGATGTTTAATGGCTCAATTATAAGCTATTGCTTATATTCTTCAGGTTTTTACAAATTCTACCATCTATTAGAATTCACAGAATTCGATATGGAACTAGTTTCTTGGGAGAATTTGCAATGATCTCTTTGACATGGTTGAAGCATTAGCTGCAACCTATAAAGAGCGAACCACAGGCCATAGTGACTAAAAGCTAAAAAAACTTTAAAACGGTCTTTTTTTCTTCTTTTTTTCCAGGCCTAGCGGGTTACTAAAACATCATAGAGAGATGCTTAAGAGCTCATTCAAAAGCTATTTCTCATATGTACGTGGTTTATATAAATTCCTTGATCCGCAAGTACCATATGGCACAAAAAGGACACTTTATGCCATTCCTCAGGGGGTGGGGCTAGTGGGAAACCAGAACATCGTATATAGATTTTTCATAGCTCATATAAAAAATATTGCTCATATTTACGTTCTTCCTATAAGTTCTGCCATTTGCAAGTTTCAAATGGTGCAAAAAAAGGCACTTTTTGTGCCATGTCTGAAGTGAAAAAGCTGGGGCTAGTGGCTACCAGAACTTCTTAGAGTGATGTTTAATAGCTCATTTGAAAACTTTTGCTCATATCTATGTGCTTTTATCAGTTCTACCATTCGTAAGTGAGATATAGCACTGAAAACAACAAATTTGGTGCCACTTCTTAAGTGGAAATCTTGAAAGTATAAAATGGTATAATTGTAATAATTATGATCCAAAACTCTTAACTCGAGTTTTGCCAGAATACCTCCCGCATGTTCCTCCTCCAGGCTCCCTTAATAAGCTACGCAATTAAAGTCTTACAAACACCAATATATTAAATAAGATTATTAGAGGAGTGGTTCTCCTTAGTATAGCGCTGGACATCAAATTGGATTATCATGCGCTTGATTCCTCATTGGACTTTTATTTTTCTTCAATCATGGTTTGCCCCTTCTTATCATTACTTTTTAGATAATCCACTAATTTTGCAAATGTGATGCACTCATTTTCCCAAGCATATCCCAGGAAGATTCATTTTAAAGCTATTACTCATATCTACGTGCTTTTTATCATTTTATCATCTATAGGTGCCATATCATAGGCAGCGCGCTAGTGCTGCCTAAGTAAAGCACGATGTAGGCACAATGTGTGTTTTTCTCCCTCCATACCCGGGCACTTCGTATCGAAGGAGTTTTCGTAGAAACTTCGAAAAGGGCTCATTCGATTGGAAATTAGAGTGTCTAGTGCTCTTTTTAATAGTCGAAAATGATTGGAGGGTAACTAGCCCCCCCCCCCCACACGCCCATCATTCCCCCAAACACATCCCATCAAAAGTTTGAGATAGCCATTTTCTTCAGCCTAGTTGATTTCCAGGTAGAAAATATATTTTTAAGAAGGACACTCCCCCACAACCCTCAGGGCAAGGGTTTTAAGTTATGCCCTGGGGGTATATAAGCTTTTTATAGAAGGCGTTGTCGTAAAAACTTCAAAATGGGCTCATTCGATTGAAAATTCAAAGGGCTAGTGCCATTTTCAATAGTCAAAAGTGATTGGAGGGCAACTACCCCCCCCTTCCACGCCCATCATTCCTCAAACTTTTCCAATCAAAATTTTTAGATGGCCATTTTATTCAATGTAGTTAAAAGTTTTGGAAATTAGGTCTTTAAGGATGACAACCCCTCCCCCAGAGCCCTTCGGGCAAGGGTTTTAAGTTATGCCCTGGGGGCAAGTAAAGTTTTATATTGAAAGCTTTGTTGTAGAAACATCAAAAGGGCTCATTCAATTGGAACTTGAAAGGGCTAGTGCCTTTTTTGATAGCTAAAAGTAATTGGATAGCGACTAACGCCCCTCTCATGCCCAGCATTTTCCCAAACACATCGAATTAAAATTTTGAAATATCCATTTGTTCAACGTAGTTGAAAGTTCTGGAAATTTTGTCTTTTAGGATGATAGAGTTGTAAGTTATGTCCTGGGGGCATATAAGGTTTATATAGAAAGTTGTTCTATAAATCATAGGCAGCGCGATCGCGCTGCCTAAGTAAAGCATGGGGACACTCTAGAGCGAGACAATAAATGGGGACTAAGTAAATAGGAGGACACTCCCCCACAAACTCAAAACGAGCAGAAACTAACATAAGTTTGGCGCAAAACCCCTATGCCTTCCCAAGGCCAGAACAAAATTTGCACTTTACTGAAAAAATAAAAATGAACTTCCATTGTCAGTTTAATATACATATACTGATATTTAGTAATCAAAATATTAATATTATTTGATTTATTAAAGTTATAAAAGTAAAAACATTTATATTTTTTCCAAGCTATCAAAGCTATCAAAGAAAGTAAACAGATTTTTTTGCGAATGGTATCAAGTTATCAAGTTCAGATCAACTAGAGGAGGTATGAAAATAAATCAAACAGTACTATTTGTGTCCAGGTTTTTAAAAGGGTGTATGTTGTTAAAAATTGCTGAAAATGTTTCTCCAGCATACAAATAGCAGGCCAAACTATAAAGTCTTAAAAAGAAAAGAAAAGATTTAATGTATTATTTTGTTTTTCCCTGAAAAGACTATGTCAATATAAAACGAACAGAAAATAATTAAAAAAAACTTTTTCCACAAAATAAGTTTTTCAAAGAAAGTAAAGAACCCCATTAAACCAAAAATGAGCAAAAATAAAATCAAATAATCTACCAGGCGTGAAACTACCACAAATCAGCATCGATAAATAAATGAAACCCAAAACAAACAGAAATTACAAAAAAAAACGAGTCAAACTCAAAACGAGCAGAAATTAACATAAGTTGGCCGCAAGACCCCTATGCCTTCCCAAGGCCAGAACAAAATTTGCACTTTACTGAAAAAATACAAATGAATGTGCATTGTTCGTTTAATATAAATATACTGATATTTAGTAATCCAAATATTAATATTATTTGATTTATTAAAGTTATAAAAGTAAAAACATTTAAATTTTTTCAGTGAAGTGCAAATTTTGTTTCTCCTGGGCTTAGATTATGCTGATGATTTAAGCATCCTAGATGAGAGTGTGAGCAAAATGAATGAAGTTCTAGAGGTTTTGCGAGTTCAGGGTGCTAGAATAGGTTTGAAAATTAATGTTAAGAAGTCACTAAGGCTAGGAATATGTGAAGATGAAAAGGTGACGGTGAGTAATGAAAAGATTGATCAGGTGGGCAGCTTCACTTACCTTGGTAGTATTATATGTAAAGATGGTGGGAGCAGTAAAGATGTTAAAATTAGAATAGCCAAGGCTCGGGGTGTTTTGTCACAGTTAAAAAAAAAGTTTGGAAGAATAGGAAGATAAGTCTGCAAACCAAGATTAAAATATTAGAAGCTACAGTGATGACAGTAGTCAAATATGGCTCTGAAGCATGAACGCTCCGAAAAGCGGATGAAGATTTGCTAGATGTTTTCCAGAGAAATTGCTTAAAGATTGTTCTGGGTACCCGACTGACTGACCGTATTTCAAACAAAAGGCTATACGAAAAATATGGTTCAATACCGCTCTCTAGGGCTATAATGAAAGAATGGGTTGAGGTGGCTAGGGCACGTTGTGCGGATGAAGGATGACTGATTGCCGAAGATTGTTCTTTTCGGCCAGCCGTCTAGGGCTAAACGGAAAGCAGGTCGTCCTCGTCTTGGATGGGAGGACTTCATAAAGAAAGATTGAAAGGAAATGGGAACTTCGTGGGCGGGTGTAAAAAGGGAGGCTTTAAATAGATTGGGATGGAGGAGGAGCGTACGTAGCTGTGTTGGCCTCAGGCGGCTTGGTGCTGCAGTGAGTTGCTAGTAGTAGTAGTAGCTAGTTTTTCTATAATCATACAAACATACGGAAATATCATCAGTTGATTTATTTACACTAATATTATCGATATTTGTTAGATAGGCTTTGAAGCAATAATGCTGGGTCGTTTTAAGTTTCAATTTCGCTCTTTACTTACTTCAGAAAAACTTTTTTTTTTCAAAATAAATCTTACTCAAGCACAAGAATAGTCAGAAGGAAATTGAAGCTAAATAAAATCGTAAAAAGTGTGCTCACTGAAGCCAGGACATTAAAAATTAACTTTGCTTGTTTGAATTGGTTAAGTCAAAACATACACAGTCATATACTATATTTTAAAAAATTAAGAAGCATCGGCGATTTAAATTAAAAAAAAAACTCGAATTGCAGTTACGCTGTTTATGATAGTACCAAGATCGAAATAAATAAGAAATAACATGAGGGGAAAATCACTAACAATAAGCTAAAATATTTGGCATCAAATATCTTAAGAAGGTATGACTTTCCATCGAAATGTGATTGCTTTAAATATCTAGTGGCTGTTAATGTTGGCACTTTTATGGGTGAAATTTTAAGTCCAGATGTTGTCCTACTCTATGCAAATTGCTTCTCTAATCTGGAAAGGATCAGTTTACACGGTTGTTTCAGTGAAAATGCAAGGTAGTATATTCAATATAAATGTCAGATAATATTTATTACTCGTTACTTCTAGAAAATACAATATTAGGCCTATTTTTGACCGCCAACATCTTATTCCTCTGATTCACTATCATTCAGCTGGCTTTATTCCCCTCGACTAAAGGGCTAAGATCTTATAGGGCTAGACCCCTGATTACATCAGAATGAATAATAATTTTTTCCAAAAAATAGGCTGAGACACAAAATTGGAGTCTCTACATTTCCCAGAAAAATTAGTTCCTACCCATATCTGGAAGACGTAGCGTCAATTTTTTTTTTGGGGGGGGGGAGGATAACAAACATCTGTTGACCTTGATATTTTTCACCCTCTAGACCTTGATAAAAAAAAGTTTGTTAGGTACTTTCAGAGAAAGATACATTTTTTTGTATTTTTTTTTTTAACTTCAGGGAAATATTAAATATATATTTCTTCTTAAATTTGGGAAAAATGTGTACCCCTTCCCAGTTTCGTGAATTGACGCCACTATGTAACACTTGAGCAGATTGATTAGCAAAAAAATAAACCTATTGTTTTAGCTCTAGCACATTTTATAGCCTCTATAAATTAAGTTCAAAGCGGAAAACGATTCAGCAAAAATGATATACATAATGATCTTGGGAAAAAAGATAACACACTATAAGATAAATGGAAAAATTGTTCAAAATAACAACAAGAGAAAAAATAACAAATGTTACATATTTCTATTAATACCTCTGTCCCTAGTGACCTCAATGACGTCTGTTATAGGGCTAACTCTCATTGTAATTTTATTTTGAAAAACCTTTTAATGAAAAGTGAAGTATGAAAAACTTATAGATAAACTGCACTTACAATAAAACTACGATCACAGCCAGGACAAAGCAGAGCTCAATGTTTCAGCAATATGCATAAATAAATAGAAAGATTGACTACGTAAAAAAAAATCCTGGGACAAAAGAATCCAGAAAGTTCCTGATTCATTTAAATATGTGTATATGATATTTCCCCATCGCAATTGAGGACATCATACAAAAACACTTTATTTTTTTAATCAGGGAAATGACAAATACACATATCTTTTTAAATTTTGGACAAATGTGTCCCCCTCCCCAAATATTCGTGAATTGACGCCACTGTGTAAGACTGTAGCATATTGATTAGCCAAAATGAACCTATTGTTTTAGCTCTAGTACATTTTATAGACTCAACAAATTAAGTTTAAAACAAAAAGATCCAGGAAAATGATAAACATAGTAATATTAAATAAAGAGTGTACAGAGTGAGAAAGAAAACATAAACTTGCTGAAAAAAACAACAACAAAGGAAAAATTATACATACAGAATACTACCGATTTTAAAAAACTTTGTCCCTAGAGACCTCGATTAGGTCTGTCTTAGAATCGATTTTCATTATAATTTTATTTTCAAAACTTTTTAGTGAAAAGGCTATAAATAAACACCAATTGCAACAAAATCACTACCCCAGCCAGGACAGATCAGAGCTCAATGTTTCAGTAGTATGCAAAAATAAATACAAACCAGGGCCAATTAAAACAAAGATCCTGGGACAAAAGAATCCAACAAGTTCCTGATTCATTTAAATATGTCATTTAAACAACAAAGTGTTTATTTTATCTTGTTTAGGTAAATAATCACCACTCTAGACCTAATTATAAATCAACTATGAAAGATGACTTCAATTAACTGCCAAAAAAAAAAAAAGAAATGGCAAAAAGTCAAACAAAAAACCATTCGATAACCCCCATCATCAATCAATCAAACCAAAAAAAAACGATATGATTAATTATTAAGTAAAGAAATAAGAAAACTCATCACCCATCCTTCTTATAATGTATTACAGGTAATTACTTGGTAAAAAAAAGTCTACCCAATTTATTAACTGAGATAAATGAGCACTTGAACAAGGTCTAGACCTTACTCATCGATCCAATCACCAAGGACAAAACAGTATATCCAACCCAATAATCCGAAAATCAAGTCCAACATAGAGCAAAATCGGCATTAATAAGTATAAGTCAATGTCCCAAAACCAAGCCATAGCACCTCAAGTCTACCAAATTTTAATATTACTCTGGTAATCACAACATGTCAGGGCTCCTCAAATGAAAGCTCATTGCCTATATAGGTTTCGGCGCTTAAATTTCATTACCCAGGCGAAATGAGCGCGCCATGCCATAAAACAATATGGCATACCCCTATGTAGTGACAGCTGTGGAATAACTATAAACAAAACAATACCCAAAAATATAAAAATATACCCAAAAAAATTTCCAAGCTTCCTTAACCATCATTCACCTAGCACTAAATCAAATAACCACATCCCAACTCTGAAAGAATATCCTTTAGCCACTTTACCTCCCCTAATTGCATAATCCTAACTGTCAGCCAAAAACTTTTCACTTTGGCTCAATTTCTACGAATCGATTTCAGAACAACTTGCCTTATTCATTAACTTCATGTGTCGAAACAAACCCTAAAAATCCAAATTATAAAGGGAAGAGAAAAAGTAATCATCCCACAAACTACCTCAAAATATCATTCAAAGTATCTTGATAATTTTTATTAAACTTATTTAAAAGTTGTTTTTATTGACAACTAAGCTTTTTAAATTGTCAAGCAAGTTTATTGGCGGAAAAACTTCTTACGATTAGCTTATTGCTAAGTATTTGACTCCTATCTTTGAAATCTATGTAATTAGTACAAATTCTTGCATATCTAAATAGTTGGGAAAAATGCGATTATTTTTAGACCAAGGCACTTCGTATAGAAGGAATTGTTGAGCCCCCCCCCCCCCCTCGACTACCCCTCTTTTCAACGAACACATCTGACTGAAATTGTGTGATGCCCATTTTGTTCAAAATAGTCAAAAGAAAATATGACAATGCCTTCAGGGTTGACAAAACCCCCAGAGATCTGGAGCAAGGATTGTAAGTTATGCCCCAGGGGTATACAAGGTTTTTATGGAATGGATGGTCATATAAATTTTAAATTGGGCTCATTGAATTTGAAATTGGAAGTTATATTGCCCTTACTAAGAGTTCTAATTCAATTTAAGAGTTAAAAGTGATGAGGGCAACTCCCCCCCCTAACTGCCCTTCTTTTCACCAAACGCATCCGATTGAAATTGGAAGATAGCTATTTTGTTCAAAATAGTCTGAAAAACATACAACAATGACTCCAGGTTTGACACAACTCCCGAGAGCCCTGGGGTAAGAGTTGCAAGCTATGTACGAGGGACATATAGGGTATTTATGGAATGGGTGCTCGTATAAACTTCAGATAGGGCTCATTTTATTTGAAACTGGAACTTAGAGTACCATTAAGAGTCAAAAATTATTTGAGAGCAACCCCCCACCACCCATCCACGCCCATGGTTTCCCCAAACACACTCAATCAAAATTTAAAGATAAAAACATTGTTCAGTGTAGTTGAAGGGTTCGGAAACTATGTCTTTGAGGATGACATCCCCTCACAGCCCTCAGCGCAAGGGTTGTAAGTTATACCCAGAGGACATATAAGATTTTTATAGAAAGGTGGTCGTATAAGTAGTAAGGCATATTGCTATGCGGGACTAGATTTGGGACAAGATTGCATAATGCGAGCAAGCCCTCTATATTATGGATCTTTAAAGCGATCAAATACGTTATGTTTAGAAGTAGGGACGAGATTTCACAATGTATCCAGATGGGTTTTTGTGTCAACACACATTTTTGGGGGCCATTCCTAGAGAGCAGCGGCTCTATAATGTACAGTAACTAGATTATAAATTAGATTCCAATAAGAGGAGTGATTTTCATTTCAGTTTATATTAGTAAGAGAATTGAATTCAGAGAGAATTATTTATTTGAGAAGATATTAGCAAAGAAAATGAGTGGAAGATTTACACTATTGGAGCTTGATGGTGGAGCAGGTAGCAGCAACGATACAAGGGCGAGAGTACCAAACGTGGCTGTGGCTATAACAAGAGGATGTAGACTAAGCCTTGAATGGGACGATATGTATGCAAGATACGTGATATCATTGAGCAAATTTAAATTGGAGGAGCAATTATGCTTTGCTGCGAAACTGAACATTTTGCATATAAATAGACTTCAGGCAGCATTAGATGCACTAGTGAAATATATTGATGAAAATAAATTGAATCAGTGATTATTATTATTAGTGTTGTAATTATGCTCAATAAAATTGTTTCTAATTCGAAAATATTTTTCTTTCTATAGTAGGCTAGCGTATATTTTTAGAGTGGAAAAAAGAATCCTGGTTAGTCTGAAGTTGGTTGTGATAGTTTTATAACACTAAAAGATGGATAGATTTGAGAAAGAGCGAATCATGGGGAATCTTGTGTTTATCGAAAAACGTTTGATTCTAGATGATGGTTTTCAAGAGTTATCTCTTCAACGGAATATATTTTCTCAGGGAATGCTCGTCGATGTACTGAAAACTGATTCTCCATCATTAGACCATTGTATGAAGCTTTTACGACGTGGTTCAACGACATTTACACAATTTATTGACATATTAATCACGAGACAGCAAAATGATATTGTGCATTTGCTTTTAAACACTAGCTTAGAAATTTAAAGACTTTTTTTTCGCGAGAAAGATGCTGTTCAAGGATGATTTACTCCTCTCTCTCTCTCTATCCCACTCAATTTGTTGATCGTAGCTCAGTTTCAGTTTGGTGGTGAGTGTCAACACATGAAAAATGTTCCATACATGTCCACTATGCATGTATACACTGGGCAGCTGGTAATCATGTGAGAATTGTACAATGATTGATGAGTATGATGAAAAGTGCAGATTATGCAATCCGTGTATATTGTATAGAGTATATGCTGTACAAATTAAAGGTTATAATTCCTGTCTTGAAGGGCTGTGTGACTCTCATCCTAGAGGGCACCTATGCTAGAATTGCCACTATGATAAATGTAATCAGTGGGAGAATACATATCCTGGAATGATTGGAAAGAATCCTAAGTGTGATTTTAGTTTATTGCTAAGAGATTGGTATCGTCTTGGCTTTAGATTGCTCAGGGAGGAGGAGCCAGGTTAGCGATTCAACTTTTGGAACAACAGAACAATTTGGGTTCTACGTCATCGTTGTGAAGACAATGGCTACTATGATTATAAGCCTACTGATTTTTATTTGCCTGTGACGGAATGTGATTCTCCACTTGAGGACACTGTATGTGACATTGCTTCAAATAAGCGAATTGAAACATGTGAATTCTATAACATGAATGAGAATAGTATCATTGACTATACAAAGAGATATGATAAGAGTGAAGTTACACTCTACTGTAGAAAATGTGACCCTGACATTGTAGCACATCAAGATCAGTATACTTTAAATTCGGGTGATCTACCTGCTTTAGTTGTTCTTTAAAAACACCTTTACCTAGTAAAAGAAGAAATCTAAAGAGTAGAAAAGTTGTTTTGATTATGTACATACACTATTTTTATTAATAAACAATTTCACTTGCAATTTTAGAATATTTTATTCGTAGGGCACTAAAATCAATATCAAACACGATTGTAGGTATATTTTCCACTAAAAAGTCATTCAATCGAGGAATGTCAACGTAAATGTTGAGAAACTCTTGTAGGTATAGCCACGACATCTGAACATGAAAAAGAGTGTGCATGAAAGCCGCATTTCTTAGTCGTTAAATCCTGTACTCTCCTTTGATTTTGAATAATAGTTTTCCTGCTGCTCTCAATAAAGTTGCTGATGTGAGGAGTGTAGAATTTATATGATAGGCCAAGAGGATAAAAAAATTAAATATTCTTCGCTCTTTGAAAGATTCATAGCCAATGGCCTGTCTTCAAAGTCGATGGACTGCTATTAACAATAATTAGGGTGTTTTTAACACATGGAATTTTTTGAATGAAGTCCGAGGGTATGCAATAGGACTTTTGTTGGGACATGTATGGATCCATATTAAATACGCTGATTATTTGGTTTGTGTTCATGGTGTTAGGTCTAGTAGAACACTGCCGTCGGGTGTGATTTCCCAATAGGTTTCAAATTGACTAAATGATACTAGCGTAATACTCTCAGTCAAAGCATCGGCAAATGTACACTCTAAACGTACATTCCCCGTTCGTACTATGCTCAAATCCTGGGTCCCCAACAGGTCCAACAAAATTACACCATGATTTTTTGAAAACATTGAATCGGTTATTCCATTTTCAAATAGTTGGGAGTCATGATCTAGGGATTGCATGGTCAACTCATACAGAGTTCTATAGGATTTTTTATCAAATGATAGAGTGTACAGTGGAAGACCGTTCACTTTGCACACAAGGCTAGATAGACCAAAAAAATTAAAATCATGGGGGGATTTATTCCAGGATCCAACGGCACTGCCACTCTTCACAAGGGCCAAAGCGAGTTTTGATGGGATTTATCCGATGATAAATGATGAATCGGTATAACTACGAAAGCCAGTGGCAATGTGGAGTTGATTGGTGATCGTATGGGGGACAAGAATTTTAATGTTGTTGCCTTTGGCTCTAAGCTGTTCTACTGCCAATGCAACAGAACTCATGACATGTTGTTTTCGATCATGAAGAATTGCCGAAGTGATAATGACATTTTCATCGGGTTCTGAAGAAAGTGTGTTTCTCAAAATGAAATTCGCTTGAGTTAGATGCAACTTTATGCCAATCTTTACATTGGGGGGTAACCATTAGGATATATTGAATATCTCATGATTTAATTTTCCAACTACATGATACTCCTGGGTCACTGCAATAGTCAACTCACCGTCAGTGTCAACACCTGATCGATATTCATAGCCCAATGACTGTCCTCTCAACTTCTTATATGCCTTTGGTGTAATCATCATAAATTGTATGTAGCTTGCATAGTTGGATAAATTATTGCTAGTGCTCACCAATGTTCCATTAATGAATGCATTAACTTGTTTGAACAGGTTGTGTAGAATACAGTGTTCACAGGACAGACCATCGGCAGCAGACGGAGTTGTATTGTGTGACTTTTTCTTCAACGCAACAGTTAAATTAATAAATGTTGATGACAAATCAATTAAATAGTCTTCATTGGAAAGTATCTGAAAGTGTATATTTTCCGAGAGGGGTTGTTGAGGATGAAATTGTTCATAGTAGCCATACTTGACACTGACATCAACATTTTCAGCATTGAACAGATGCAGTGAATAACTGATTGATCGATTTGATTCCTTGTGGGGGATATAAGTCTTCTTAATAGAAGAAATCCTCCTTTGATCTAACAATCTTTTTCTTCTTCTTCTTGTTTGTCTTCTTCGTTTGATTCCTCAAAGTCCTTGTTGACGTCCTTCGCTTCTCGCCTGGGTAGAGACTGATGAGTGAATGACGCCCACGCATCCTTTTTAATCCCTTCCCATTTTGCTGAGATTTTAATTGCTCACCAACGGCTCTTGCTGAAGATCTAATATTTTCTTTAACACTCTCGTTGAAATTTTTACCCGACCCCGAGTCCTGTAGTGTTGAGGCAGAAAAATTTGATGAAGCAGGTATAAGATATTTTCTGTCAAGGGGTAATGCAGAACGAAATAGCCTAGCAAACCAGCTACTAAGACCAGGGCCAGACATTGTGGTACGCCCCTTGTAGTAGTCCAATCCATGACCTATTTGACGTGGACTCAGTGCACCAACATAGTAATTGATATCAGGACGGACAAATGGAATTCTTCTATTGTTTATTTTAGGCGTTGTCGACGATGGGTCGAAAATGACATGTAATCACAGCTAAACCTTTTGTTATTGCTAGAGGATCACCCAATTCACTTCTTAGTGTTAACTGACAGAGTTCCAAATATGAAGTGTTACCCGGAACATACTGAAGATGCTTTATATTATAGTGATGAACAAGTTCATGGGTTGTTTTTCGTTCAAGAACACGTAGGAGGGGGATATTTGAATTACCAACTCTCTATGTTTCCACAAAGGATGCATAAAGAAATATGCAAGAGTCCGAGGTGAAACCAGATGGATAATCAGCAAAAATAGCTTGATCCACCCCGTTAACAGTGCCAGCGTTTTTCCCATTGATCATATTCTGTTTAAAACCAAGAACGTCTCAGAGGAGTTATTATTGTAGTTCTTGACCAGACCTATGCGAGCCTTGAAGTGAACCATTTAGCAATCCATTATCAAATTTTGATAATGTTATGTGAGTCTTTTAATATGTTTAAGCCATATTTTGAACTTGTAATTTAGATAGACCCGCATTGGAATCTATCCCTTAGTGTATAATCCACCATAGTGTGCGCACCAGTAAATTGAGGTGACATTTATTTGATATTCCTGATAAAGCTTTGTAAAGCAAATGTGAGTAAAAATAAATACATTAATTTCTTATTTCTGTCCCTTCATGTTAGTATTTCTCAGAATGATTAGTCCTTATGTCTCCAACCGCTCTCTAGGGAACCTGAACCCTTATAATCTGATCTCGACTCAGTACGGTTATTAACATATGCTTCCTATTTTAGCCACCGTTTAAATCCCCCGTCACCCAAAATCCCCCCTAAATTATGGTCAAAACCCAACAAATATCCACATAAAATTCCCCCACTTGACAACGAGAATCCCTTTTCTCTTGCTTAAATCTCTAACAGCTTATCGAAGAAGTTTCAAAATTAAAAAAAAAATTAATTAAAAAAATAAATAAAACTTCACCTAGCGAACACAAATCCAATATGCAGGTACGTATTTGAAATTTAAGATTGTACCATAAAATTGTTAAATGTGAAAAGAGAGTGCCACTTTTTAGGCCTATACTTTGAGACAGATAGAGAAGCAATAAGGGGGGGGGGCAAAATTTGGTCATACTAATAGACAAAATGGAATTACAATATTATAATAATAAAAAAATAGTTTGTAGAATGGTCAGAGACAAGTGACAGTTAAGCTTTATAAATTGCAGGAGCATAACCTTGCACTTGGGGAAAAATAAAGCAAATGAAGCAATTTAGAGTAAGATCAAATCATTTCATGAAAATACATTTCATGAAAACACGACATTTGGAGGGTGGGCCGTCCTCTTATAACTTTAACCCATTAAAATGGCTCTAGAACCTCTGACTATCAATCCAATGAGCCTCCTCCGTAGTATATACGAGTAGTAAGGCATATTGCTATGCGGGACGAGATTGGGGACAAGATTGCATAATGCGAGGAAGCACTCTATATTATGCGTCTATAAAGCGATCAAACATTTTTTATTTGGAACTAGGGACGAGAATTTGTAATGCAATCAGACTGGTTTCTGAGTTAGCACGCATTTTTCTGGTCCAAATATGGATGTATAATGAGTTATACAAGAATATATTTCCAGTATCGTCGGTTCATGCACCTACCATGAACATATATATATATATATATATATATATATATATATATATATATATATATATATATATATATATATATATATATATATATATATATATATATATATATATATATATATATATATATATATATATATATATATATATATATATATATATATATATACTACTACTACTAACAACTCATCGCAGCACCAAGCCGCCTGAGGCCAACACAGCTACGCACGCTCCTCCTCCACCCCAATCGATTCAAAGCCTCCCTTTTTAAACCCGCCCACGAAGTTCTCATTTCCTTTAAATCTTTCTTTATGACGTCCTCCCACCCCAGACGGGGACGACCTGCTTTCCGTTTAGCCCTAGATGGTTGGCCGAAAAGAACAAGCTTCGGCAATCTGTCATCCTTCATCCGCACAACATGCCCTGACCACCTCAACCTTTCTTTCATTATAGAGCCATATTTGACCACTGTCATCACTGTAGCTTCTAAGATTCTAATCTTGGTTTGCAGACTTATCTTCCTATTCTTTCAGACTTTTTTTAACTGTGAAAAAACACCCTGAGCCTTGTCTATTCTATTTTTAACATCTTCACTGCTCCCACCATCTTTACTAATAATACTACCAAGGTAAGTGAAGCTGCCCACCTGATCAATCTTTTCATTACCCAACGTCACCTTTTCATCTTCACTTATTCCTAGCCTTAGTGACTTAGTCTTCCTAACATTAATTTTCAAACCAATACTAGCACCCTGAACTCGCAAAACCTCTAAAACTTCATTCATTTTGCTCACACTTTCATCTAGGATGCTTAAATCATCAGTAAAATCTAACTCCAGGAGACTTTTTTCTCCCCATTTGATTCCATGAGCTCACATTGACTTTCCTGTGCTACTTAAGACAAAGTGAATCAAAATTATCCATATAAAGGGTGATAGAACACAGCCCTGCTTAACTCCTGATTCAATACAAAACCAGCTGCTTACCTCATTTCCTACCTTTCCTACCTTTCCATTTCCTACATTTCCTACCATATATATATATATATATATATATATATATATATATATATATATATATATATATATATATATATATATATATATATATATATATATATATATATATATATATATAATATATATATATATATATATATATATATATATATATATATATATATATATATATATATATATATATATATATATATATATATATATATATATATATATATATATATATATATTTCACCACTATATGCATTATCAGACACGTTTTTTCTAGTTTCAATATCCAAAACTTGATTCAGTCATACCGTATATTCAAAGATGATCTTTTTCTAGAAATACTGGTTTTCACCTTGGGAGCTTATAATCAAGTTTTTTTACTATAAATATAGAGCAAATTGGTCTTTCTGTATCAGTTGAATAATAGAAATTGCAATAAGCCTTTTACATTTAAATTTATTCATTTTTTCTAATGGAGAACAGCAAAAGAATCATGGTGGTAAGTAAATATACATTATTCTTGAATTATCATAAAAAAGCGTGATATTTTTTCCTATAGGTATCTGTCAATATGTCTTTCGGATTTGGTTTGATTTGGTGATTATAATTAACATCTGACGATATCCAAATCTGGGTTTGCTTTAAGCAGCGGCCAAAGGTTTTTCATTATAACTGGCTTATAACTATCTGTCATTTTGGCTTTCTGATTGACAGGAGACCGCATGTTTTTTCGCTAGTTTCAAATCAGCTGTCCACGTTTACAGGTATTTGCCTGAAAAAGCTAATTCTCAAACACATATTCTCTTTTAACTAACAGATAGCAATTATGGATTAATCCAAGTTAAAAATTGTTATTATTGTCAGCGATAGCTAGAAAACTGAGACCTGAGTTTGCGGGTGTTGCAAATCATGGGGTATTATTAAGGGTGAAGAGAGGGGATAGGTAGGAAAAAAAGTGTTTTTTTTTATTTCTTTGTGTATCATATTTAAAAATATGTTTTATGCTAGTCATATAGATATAGGCTATTCGGCTCAAATGCTTCTCAAGTACCGTACAGAAATATCTTTTTTTAAGACTAAAATTGAACAATACGTCTCCTTTGAATATAAACAATATAGTTAATGTATTTGGTGTGGGCTTTGTGGAGGTGGGAGGGATGCAACCCCATCATTAATATTCTGAATAAATATCAAACTTAGCTTATAGTCAACATTTTTTACTTTTTTCCTTTATCATATGTTGAAGTGGCGTTCTTTATTTTCTATGTGTTTTAGGATGATATGGGGTTTAAGTCTATAAGGCTACAAGTTACATAGTGAAAAAAAACTGAAATTAATTTTTATTGCAGGACACTTGTAATTAAAATCCAGGCCAAAAGCGGGCAAAGTTTGATCTTGCCCCCGAAAACACTGACAAGGACCTAATCAGATCCCTGAACTCAATTAGGCCCACTATGATCCACTACGCACGCCGCTCAGATGGAAAAGCAGTTTATAAGGACATACCTGGGAATTCTAGGGTAAATTAAATTTATCTGGTAGTTTTCAAGTTTATAATGCGCTCAGAATTTCGCAAAAGCATATTCTCATTTAACTAACAGATAGTATTTATCTTCGCACCTATTAGTCAGCATTACATTCTAAATACACTAAAGGATTAAACCGACTTAAAAATTGTCAGGGACTGTTAAAAAACTACGAGATATGAAGGTGCATATGTTGCAACTCATTGGGTATCATTAGAAAAGAAGCGGGGGGGGGGGTAGGAAAAAAGGAGTAGGGGTACTGAAGAAAAGGGCGGTGAATAGGAAAAAACACTGTTTAGAAACATTGTTCAGTGTAGTTGAAGGGTCCGGAAACTATTTCTTTGAGGATGACATCCCCCGTAGCCCTCAAGGCACGGGTTGTAGGTTATACCTAGGGGAAATATAAGATTTTTATAGAAAGGTGGTCGTATATACTACGAAGGAGGCTCATTGGATTGGTAGTCAGAAGTTCTATAGCCATTTTAAATAGTTAAAGTTATAAGAGGACAGCCCCCCCCCCAAATGTCGGATTTTCATGTAATGTATCCAACAGAAATTTTGAGATAGCCATTTTATTGAAAATAGTGCAAAGATCATATAACAAGGCATTTTGACCAATCAAGGCATATAAAAAGGCATTTTTTGTTTCGCTGAAAAAATACAAATGAATGTGCGTTGTCAGTTTAAAATTATATGCTGATATTTATTCCTCAAAATCTTAATTAATTTTTGATTTAATTAAGTTATAGGAGTGAAGACATTAACAAAATTTTTTCAGTAAAGTCCAAATTATGTTCTGGTTTTTAGAAACCATAGGGGTTTTGAGCCCTACTCATGTTAATTTCTGCTTTTTTTAGTTTGGCTCGTTCATTCATTGTAATTTCTGTACGGTTTGGGTTTCAGTTATCGATTGTTGCTGAATTGCAATAGTAATGTGATTGGTAGATCATTTGATTCTATTTCTGCTCATTTTTGGTTTAATGAAATTCTTTACTTTTTGTGGAAAAACTTATCTTGTGGAAGAAGTTTTTTAATTAATCTTCGAAAAAGATAATTCTATCATTAACCCGTTGTTTTATTTGATCTCACTATAAATTGTTTCATGTGTTCCATTTTCCCCCAATTGTAGGGTTATGCTCCTGCAATTTATAAAGCTTAACTGTCTCTTGTCTCTGACCATTCTACATACAATTTTTTTATTATTATAATATTGTAATTCCATTTCGTCTATTAGTATGACCAAATTTGCACCCCCCCTTATTGCTTCTCTATCTGCCTCAAAATATAGGCCTAAAAAGTGGCACTCTCTTTTCACATTTAACAATTTTATGGTACAATCTTAAATTTCAAATACGTATCTGCATATTGGATTTGTGTTCGCTAGGTGAAGTTTTATTTATTTTTTTAAATCAATTTTTTTTTAATTTTGAAACTTCTTCGATAAGCTGTTAGAGATTTAAGCAAAAGAAAAGGGATTCTCGTTGTCAAGTGGGGGGATTTTATGTGGATATTTGTTGGGTTTTGACCATAATTTAGGGGGATTTTGGGTGACGGGGGATTTAAACGGTGGCTAAAATAGGAAGCATATGTTAATAACCGTACTGAGTCGAGATCAGATTATAAGGGTTCAGGTTCCCTAGAGAGCGGTTGGAGACATAAGGACTAATCATTCTGAGAAATACTAACATGAAGGGACAGAAATAAGAAATTAATGTATTTATTTTTACTCACATTTGCTTTACAAAGCTTTATCAGGAATATCAAATAAATGTCACCTCAATTTACTGGTGCGCACACTATGGTGGATTATACACTAAGGGATAGATTCCAATGCGGGTCTATCTAAATTACAAGTTCAAAATATGGCTTAAACATATTAAAAGACTCACATAACATTATCAAAATTTGATAATGGATTGCTAAATGGTTCACTTCAAGGGTCGCATAAGTCTGGTCAAGAACTAAAATAATAACTCCTCTAGACTCTTCTAGACTAGTTAAAAACTGCAATAAGACTAAATCCAAACTTCAAATTCTTGCTACAATATTATACAAATTTTTTCGAGGGTTACACTAAGGCGTTACTAAAAATATGTTACCAGTGTTCTTATTGGATCGAGAAATGCATAATTCCATTAAAAGCATATGATTCGACTTTCTTATACTTTATGGCTACCAGCTTGACCTCTCGGAATTTTTTCTGTCAAACCAAGTATTACTTTGTATTACTTAGTGTTAATTACATGTCACTTAGTTCAAGATTATTTACAATTTATTGAGATGAACTTTATCTCAACAACATAGTAATATCGTTCTCGAACTATTTATTGCAAATTACTTGTCACCCAGTTCAAGACAATTTGTAATTTATTACGATGAGACATTGTTTCAGACAAAGCAAATTGAATACATTTAATACATTGTTTCTCTTGTAGCTTTTTTTTCGCTAATAAATTCTGCTTTCTCTTGACAGTTTGGGGATTCAAGTTCCTAAAATTAACTACATAATTGACCATCTGCCGCGTAAAATTTAATTAAACTGAACTTCATCTCATGCTTGTGTGACAGCTTATCTTTTTTGCTTCAAGATTTATTGTTTGCAATTAGACATTTGTATTGTTTGCAATTGAAAATATTTTACAAAGTTTGTTACAGCTGTGATACATTGTATCTTTAATAGCTATTTGTAAATTGCATGAGTGGACGTTACTTGATTAACTTCCTTTTATGGGTTCATGATTTTAGGTTAATCATTTAAGCAGTTAAATTTTACATACACGTTCTTAAATAGAAGGGAAAAGTTTTAAATATATCTTGAGATTTTCTTAATTTTGATTCCGTTACATATTACCCTTCCCATTGTTAACGATGTCCCCATCGTTGTGCTTACTACTTCTCTTTCATTTTCTGAATTTTGATTCAATTTTATTATTATTAATTCTAAAATTTAATACTAATTATTTTAATTAACCCATATTTAGTAAGATGTAGATTTTAACATTCCTGATTACCTTATGTGATTACATTTGTGAAAACATTACTTAAAGCTCCATCACCTATTCGCTCTATTTGACAAAAGGGCCAAAGAGTTTCTATATAGATTATAATATATTAATATATAATTGAATATCTAAATTTTTTTTTCCTCCACCTAATAATGAAAATATCTCCACCTGATATGCTCATATTTCTGCATAATTTAGTTATCTTGTTTCTGATAATACAATTAGTCTATTACCTGATACGATACTGACAATGAAATTATACACTCACTATTTCTAATTCTACGTAATATTTCCACCTGACGCTTTACCATTCTACCACCTGATATGATACTGATAATGAAATAACACGTTCACCATTTCTAATTTTACATAATATTTCCACTTGACACTTTACTGACACTGTAAGCCACTAACTTCTAGGAGCAGCTTATTACTTCTAACTTTTAACGCACCAATATATATGGATTAAACAACTTGCAAAGAAACGAATTTGATACATTAATAGATTTTAACTTAATATCTGATTGCAACACTGGAATAATATCACTTTCACTTGTTTCATCTGTTTCATGAAATGTTTCTTAATATTCACTAAAGTTATATGTTAGATACATAATATTTCACACTTATGTCACCATTATACGTGTCTATGTAATACTCACATAAGTTGTCCCTTTATTTTGGGATTCCATTGAATTAATGTCTGAGTCGGCTAATTGTTTATGGTTTGTCTTATTGGTGTTTCGTTTTAGTTTTTCACATCGTATTCGAGGGGTTGGTGTTATAGAATCGTTGATATGTCTACTAGGTACATGTCGATTGGGGAATTAATCACAGAGAATGGGTATCTTAATATCTGGGCTGGTTAACTTTTCTGGACACTTCATCCTCGGGAAAACTTAATACGAGTACAGTTTATGTTTTCCGTAAATTGTTCACGTTTGGCTCTTCTTTTTTTGAACGATGGGCTGTGTTACGACATCTAAAGGTAATTACGGTTGGATCAAAACCTGATTTAGGGTTTTGGTTCCATGTATTTTCTTTGATTCGTGGTTCAATGATACACAATGGTTGAGGGATTAATCACTGGGATTACAGTGCTAATAGTTGGGTTGGGTCTCTTCTCTGGACACTTTATTCTTGGGAGAGATTTAACACGTACAGTGTATGTTTCCCGTAAAATTGTTCATGTTTGGCTCTTCTTATCATGGAGGATGGGTTGTTTTGTGACATCTAATAATAACTGTGGTAGGGTCAAAACCTGATTTTAAGGTCTTGTTTCAACATATTGTCTTTGATCCATGGTTTATGATACGTAATAATTGAAGGATAACCTCCAGGATTATTCTTGGTCCTTGGGATTTATTTTTTGGGACATTGCCGTCTAAGGATAGTTAATCGCCGGATTTTTAAGCAGTTTTACGACATGCTTGGGTCGGGGTGGTTTTCTAGATAATCGTCGATGGATATATATATGGGGTAGGCTGTTCAACGATATTGTTTGAGTTAGTGTTACCTGGTAATAGGTTTTGGTAACTGCGATTGTCATTATAATATTGTCTTCAGAGATTTACTTGGTGAGTATATATCGTTGGTTGACGAATGATGTACGTAGACACTACTAGGTTGTATCTGTATTGTGTGCTTGTATACCAGGATTGAGTTTCCATTGATTTACTCCGCTTCCTAGAATATAAATACCTAGGCAGAATGCCATATGCTCTTTGCAGTCGCGTAGGTTAAAACACATAAGGGAATAGTACAAAATCTATAGGATATTATACAGGGACTATTTTTTTTATCAATAGTCGTAAATAATCACATTAACGATATTAAATCAATTAGAGCGAAATTTAAAAATTCACATTTGTTTTGACATAATGCAGTAATACTGGAGTGTTTGTGAGACAGACTCAATAAACTTGGAAATAAGTGATTAGGTACAAGGAAAAATAATACAATATGAAAATTTTGACAGCACAACTTATATATATTCTTTCAGCACATGTTTCTGCGCTTAACTTATTTTAAACGTTCTTTAACACTCTAATTTCCCGTTTAATTTTCAACTTTCTAATTAAACATGTGGTAGCTTACATGGTTTAATAAGAGGTCTTAATTTACTACAAATATTCATACCTTTACTGTTCACGCACGTACATGCCACTTAAAAAAACGCATATTTCATCGTCACAGTTGCAGGGCATTACGCCAACATCTATTCGAGTGGTTGGATTGGACATGGCATGACCAATGAGGACCTCCTTACCCTTTCGTTTGATAATGTCCTCCCGTTTTTCTTTGGCTTAAGAGTTATAAGAGAGCTTTGAGGTTATGTTCTGCAGCTCACTTCAGTCAATGTGATCGTTGTTTACTCTTTTCTTATGTGTTATAATAATTTTTCAATAATTCAGGATTGATAATGTTATTATAGTAAGAGAAGTAGTGAATATGAAATCTTTTGTCAGGAGCTTATTCAATCAAAAATGTGTTAAGAATAGTCCGTATGTACTTTCTACGTACGTTAATATTTGGTTTTCATTTGCGCATAAGGTAATTTGGGAGTGTAGAGCTTCTCTTATTTTTGTAAGTGGTAGAGTTCCCTTGACATTCTCTATTTTTGACCATAATAAAGTTTTTGCTTCCTCGTTATTAATACTTTGAATGGTGTAAGATAAATTCACTGGTTTCAAATTGATCACCTTTGGACTTATTATATTCGTGCTTGTAGTTATCAATGGTTTTTGTGCTGTTGCTTCTTTGGTTACCAATCGACACCCTTGTTTTATGGTTAATATTCCCACGTTTTGTAGTAGTAATTCGGTTCTGTAACTTGGGTCAATTCTTTCAGAGTTATTATAACATGATATGGTCCCAACTGCTTCCTTTGGAACAGAAAATAGCCACAGATCATTTCTAAGATGGATGAATATATCTCGTTTTGTACTTGCTACTAACGCTTCACACGAATTGGGAATTTCTTCCTGTTGGGTTTCTTTTAAAAATATATCTAACATACAGGATCCAGATTTCACATTGTAAATAGGCAGGGTTAGCTGACATACTAGATTTTTGGATGCTACGCAATACTTAAGGTCCTGTGGGTTAGCTAAGGTATAGTTCCTTCTATCTTGATCGACTAGCAAGTATTCTGCCTCGGGTGTAATGGTCATAAATGAATTGGTTTCGCCTAATTTGGCTTTAAACGTAGAAATTCTATATATGTCATATATGGGTTGTTGATTAATTAATAGCATTGTTACCACTGCAAATAGTCGCTCGACTAACTCCATTATTTGACCCCTCAGCTTTGTGCAATAGTGGAATAGGTATGCTACTTTTCGTTCCGTGGGCAGATGTAGACCGAATGTTTGATGTGTTTTATTTCATCTAAGATACTTTTTAGGTTGGAAAGATCTACCAGGTCGTAGGATAAGGTTCCTCCAGTAAGGGCAAATAACGCAAATTCAAATTTTCTAACATCAGTCGCTAGGTTAAGCAACGACATTGTCACTATGTCAAGTGAAACCATGGTGAGTCTCGAATTTGATATCACACGATCCACGTCGTTCTTCAAGTAATTCATAATATTTACTGTCTTTGGGATTTTTTTTAATTGACTCAATTTTGTTTCTCTGATAATTGGCTATACTGTCTTGTATTTTTTGGACATGAAAGGTCACGTTCATAGCGTTAATTAGTTTCCTTATGTTTTTCCTTAGGGCCATCCAAGTCTTCTACTGTTGATAGCCAAAATAAGCGAGAAGCCAATTCTCCTACAATTGGAATTGGACTAGTAGACCTGCGGTATTTGCTTTTTTGAAAAAATACCTCGAAAATTCTCGTGGTACTTAGTTTTAATTTCTGTATTAATGTATTGAACAATTCAAATAATGCTTGTAGTTTCTGCCTATACAATATTAAGAAGGATTGGCGGATCGATACTCTTAGGACATTTTTCTCATTTTGTTCAGGTAATGATTCGACATAAACTTTGTCTGGCTCGTCGGCTATGGCCAGTCTGGCGCACGAATATTTACCGTCAATTGTCCAACATTTCTTGGGTGCGTATTATTCTTTTTTCTTATTTTCTGAGTTTTTCTTTTTGTTATTGGCCTTGTACCCTTGAACTAATATAGTTTGCGTTTCAGTATACATTATTAGGATTCTTGCTCTTGCTTGTATAAAGACTTTGCCGAAGGAGTGAGTATGCGTAAATTTTTGTCCTGTGGACCATGTCCATGTTGGGAATGTCATTGGTTTCAGATAAGTCAGAGCGATTAATTTTGTTTTTGATTCACCATCGAGTTTGATTGGTTCTGGAACCGTAATTGTTGTGATTGCCGATAATGAGTATTGTATTTCTTCGGCTCGTGCCCTTGGTATGGGTGTGGTTGTCGTTGTATCTTTCTTTCTTCGCGGCTTGTCGATATTTTCCCTTTTTTCTTTTGGTGATATTTTCTTAGTAACAATGCTCGCGGTATAGTCTTGCTATGGTTGTTTAAGGTATGTCCATATGCTTGGTAATTCATTTAACATGGCGTAATTTCCATCATAGAGTTTGTTTTTCCTGGATGTGGTTAAGAAAGCGCTTGGGTTGGATCTTATCGTAGTACTTTCACTTATGAATTCATCCATTTTACTTAATACTCTTCTTTTTTTGGCTTTCTCTGTTCTTGGTTCCTAGAGCCTCATCAATTTCTGCCATTTTCTTGTCAAAGTAATCTATTATGAATTTTTATTTCAGTTAGGAAAAAAAGGGGGGTGGATCTCCTTTATTTTCCTTGTTATGCATGTCTTTGGCCGATTGCAGGCTCTTGTTCGATTTTAAGAATTGGAATATAGAGTCCTCCAGTTCATTAATATCTATCTTTAGTCTCACTACTTGTTGGAACAAGGTTTCGAACGATTTGGGATCCAGTTTCATAAATATTTTCCAGGCATTATGACTTGCAAGCAACGAATTCTCGTGTTTGAAGATTATCCCATTTTTTACGATATCTTGGGTTACGGCGTGAACGATGAAGATTGGCATGCAATTTGTTAACCGCATCTCTTTGTTAGTTCTAGAATTAGTTCATCATTAAATTTAATAGGGATAAAAATTTTTAAATTTATGACTGGGAATCGAACGAAAATTTATATTATTGTTACATGGATTTTCTGACTCGATTAGAGAAATCGACCAAGTGAAATTAAAGTTTCTGGTGTCTGAATTAATTAATTATGCTTGGACCACGTACGACTGATTGTTAAGTGGGAGGGGGTACTTATTTTGGATGGCTTCATTTAAAATGAATGTCACATTTAACTTAAGAGGTGTGTGGACTGACTTTGATATATGCCGCACAAAATTATTTCAACACCGAAGGTATAACTAATTTTTGGTTGCATTTAATTTTGATTCATTTGTTTTTATTCTTTTAAAGATAATTTCTTTTCTTTTCACACTACATCTTACGCTTTTTGGATTATATAGGTATTTTTATAATATCTTATTTCTTGGACTGAGTCATGTTGACCATGATATTTTACGCAGTTTTGATTTGCCTCAATCTTATAATACATTTTTTGTTTCCTGCATTTGTCTAGTAGTAACAAATTGGCCTGACACGGACCTTTAACAAACCAATACCGAATTTCATATTGTTTTTGCAATTTTCTTATCTCATATAGTATATATTGAAGGTAAATAGCGACGAAGACCACACTGCCTTTCCGTCATAAATAAATAAGTAGAACAACAGGGAAATTTTTATACAAGACAGTGGAACGCAACTTTAAATGAATATTCCGACCCTATATCCAAGGGCCGTTGAGGACGGCCCTTGGATATAGGGTCGAAATATTCATTTAAAGTTGCGTTCCATTGTCTTGTATAAAAATTTCCCTGTTGTTCTACTTATTTATTTATATTGAAGGTACTTGCCCTTTCTCCCGTTGTACTTAATACCCAGTTTTCCTCTTGAGGGTCGATATTTGGGTTTGTTTGCTAGTTGTAGTCCAAAACGATACGATCCTGTGCCATATTCCCTTAAGTCATATTTGACATCACACTTTTTGCGAAAACTTCTTCCCCTTATTTGTTCACAATCAGGATTGCTGCAGAGTATATCATGTTTTCTTTTGCAAACCAGATACTTATAATCTCTGTATCAATTATATAATGGTAGTTTCTATTGGCTATTTTCTAGTTGTTTTTTATTAAAAATTAGTTACATTCATGATTACTCTAGGTCGAGACCAAATTACTTGTTTGCCAGTACTTCCTCGTACTCGAGTACTTATTTGTTCGACATAATTCAATACTCTAAAGCTCCATATTAACCAATAATGAATATTTATTTTTGAATGGAAAGTAAGGTAACTTCAGATCGAAGTTGAACTACTTGTTCACCAGTGCCAACTTGCAATTGGCATATGTTTTGTTTAAACATAATTCGATTTCCCAAAGTTCCATACAGGCTTAAAAGTATTGAGTTTTCCAAGAAACTACCTTTTTCTTCCTTGTTTTTGTTTTTAATTTAAGGAACGATATATATATATATATATATATATATATATATATATATATATATATATATATATATATATATATATATATATATATATATATATATATATATATATATATATATATATATATATATATATATATATATATATATATATATATATATATATATATATATATATATATATATATATATATATATATATATATATATATATATATATATATATATATATATGTCTTTGAATCTTTACTTCCTGACTCATAGTTTTACAACCTATTAATACTCTACTAGCTTATTCATATAATGCAGTTTTCAAATAATAACTGATCAATCTAGATATAACACTTCAGATAATATTGGTGAGCCCTTCTATTTTTTTGACGGGATTATTTATGTACACAATTTCTTCCACGGATATCGGCTTTTAGTTTTAATATGGGTGCATCGTCTCGCAGTACCGCCTTTGAGCCTGAGGATGTTAAAATATTGGTAAGTCGAAAGTTTTCCCATGATGATACGTTGGAACTGAGAAATTTGAGTTCATACACTACGTTATTTTTACCACTTTCTTGCGTATTCATGTGCATGAAATATACTAATAATTAGTTTGGGAGGTGCAGAGCTTCCAATGTGGCAAATATATCACTCCTTCGCAAATTTTGTCGAATGACTTTTCGGCACCATTCAGATAATGAAAACGGGTTATTTATTATGCTTACCACGGAAAAACTTGAGTTTATACGCAATTGGCAACAACATAGTTGCTCACGCACGATTACATCAAAGCTGGGGAATATTTTGATTCCGAAATGTTCGTCTTGTTGGAAGAAATTCTGGGTTATTTTCTTTATGTCTTTATAATCCCTCGGGGTTACTTGATATATAGTGGATCCCGTTGAAGGGTTTATTGGGTTTATGTATGTGTTGTTTACACAGTTGTTGTTTAGGGCCTTAAGTAATTTGTCTCCCTTTAGAATATGTCCTCGGTCTATTAGAACGGAGAGAAATTTAATGGGCCAAATTGTAGTGATATCATTATCGTCCTGATCATACCAAATGTTGTTTACGATGTACTCAGATAATATGGCATACTTTGTCATTGAGATTTTTTGTATTAAAATTTGGAATGCTAGGTTGGCGTTTAGCCTATTGTATTCGAGTGTTCTTGTCATTGCACGTGCACTAAAATTATAATGAACTAAGGTTGCAATTAATCTTAGGATTATTCTGTCTTCCAAGGCTTTCCTCGGAGGCTTCAAAAGAAAATATAGAGTGGGACAATCAAGGTCTTCCACTGTTTTGATAAGGACCCATTCTTTTAAGGATTCATAAATATTATCCAAGCTATGGCTTTTCTTTAGTTTTCATGAGGTTTCACTTGCTGGGCTACAATTATTTAATTGTGAGTGGCTCGGGAATCTTATCATGTTTTTTTTTCTTATAGATTAGTTTTGATTTTAAGCTAACATTAGCAACGTACCATATAAGTGTCTTGTTTTGACGTCTCACTGTACCAGTGGTTTGACGGCTACTTGTGTACCGGTATCTGCAAATGTGTTATTTTAATATTTATTATATAACATTTTATTGCATTAAAAGAAACTCCTATTGGTTAAGTTATTTTGAGGTGGGAGGGGAAAAAATTAGAATTTTTTAAAATTCTTTATAGCTTGTTCTTTTTACTTTTAATGGACGTTTCTTTTTCCTTTGGTACACCTTATTACGTTTAATGAATATACTCTTCAGACTCCGGATTTGTCATGATCTGAAATGATTTTGTAACAGTTATACACTCTTGTTTTAATAAAAGATATGTTGAGTTACCGTATTTTAAGGAAAAGTAAGTGATTACCTAATAGCTATACAACTTTGATCTAATAATGGTTACGTTAGGTTGCTGTAGTTGAGGGAAAGTAAATGATTACATAATGGTTATATATTTTCAATTTAATAATGACTATGCTAAGTTATAGTAGTTTAACGTATAGCAATGATTGAGGATTTTTTTTCGTTTTATTGCCAACTTAGCCTTTTTTATTTTTGTGGCATTTAATCTCACTAATATTCTTGCGTTCCTTTTCCTGTACAAGTTGTTCTTATTAAGGGAATTCACTGCTCAAGGAGCGGACCACAGAATAATGTAACTGTGTTCCCGCACCACGACAGAGAAACACCCACTACTTGGATATTTTTTGTCTATTTTTGTTGCAGATTCCTTTCGAGCGGTCAAACAATAATGACCAATGGGATGATAACACCACCAATCACAATATCTCGACCAACGGCTACCCATTGCTTAGGGTCGTTTCATCTAACTTTACAACCATAGTTTTTCATTATGTGATGATCACTTTTCGTAACTGCATGGTTGTTTCTCATAAGAGAGTTAAGGCCAAATGGGAACGGTAACGGGATAATAACACCATTCACCATTCCTCTCTGCCATAGCTTTCCATGACTGGGGGTCCATCCGTTTTCATGAATCTCAATTTAATTCCAATGGCCATTTTGAATAAGT
Source organism: Artemia sp. Qi Xiang Cuo (assembly GCF_049724085.1). Lineage (NCBI taxonomy): Eukaryota > Metazoa > Arthropoda > Branchiopoda > Anostraca > Artemiidae > Artemia > Artemia sp. Qi Xiang Cuo. Next base: position 49,680,710 of record NC_142803.1, read on the forward strand.
CATCCTGCGTCGGTTTTCAAGTATTTCATGGGTTTTTTTACGGATTATTTGCTTATTATTTATTGTAGAAGAGATTCGCCGGATGTGTTAAGCCTTCACTACTTAGGAGCCAAAAAAATTTTTTATTACTATTATCCTCCGGACTGTAAGGTTGTTCAACTACTTATTTTTAGCTGAAAGTGCTTTTTTTTACTTAGTTTTGAGCGAGTACTCGAGCGTAAAGTGCCAAAAGGAGAATTAGAGTACTTTTCACGCGAGACATAATTGATATCTTTGTTGATTTAACAAGGCATAAGGCTTTAATAGGATTTTGTAACGGACATAGTTTTTACCCCCAATGATATTATATGATATTCATATAGAAAATTACCAATTAAATACGGCTTGGTTGTAAGTAACAACTTAAGTATAGTAAATGTTAGCTTTGAGCCTGGAGCGATCGCAGTTACCGTCGGAATGTAGGACAAATTGAGAATTTTACCTTTAATTGCAGTCTAAATTGTACGTGATTCTGCAGTGTTTGGTATCAATATTCTCCAAGTGAAATTAAAAAATGTATTTACGTATTGTAGTGACCTTATTGGTGAATTAAGGCTTGTCCAATTTTAATTTAAATGTACTAGGCTGCAATAAGATGCAACATATTGGTCGTAACGTCATTGAAAATGCGACAGTAAGACATGGAAATCAGGCCATGCAAAGTGCAATGTATAAAAAATTAATTTCTTTATATTATTGTGAATTTAAAAATACGTTGTAAAAGAAACTCAACCAGGTGAAGGTATTAAAATATGGTAAAAATATAATTTTTTAGTCCTAGAGCTATTGGGCCGTGTAAAACGCATGGTATTAAAGCTTAACCATCCTTTGGTATCAATACCCAATTGAAATGTATTCGCGCAGCCATGTTTTATTCAGTCGTACCATGTTTTATTTTTGTCAAGGTAGGTTAAATCGTCTTTACACTAAGGGCAAACAAGTAGAAATCATGACGTTGGCCAAGTTTTCAATTTCGAGTCCCCAAGAGCTGTATTTAGTTTGGGATTTTAACCCTTTATATGACAAGCATCTACTGTATCAACACATTCCGCTCCTGCGGCAGGGATAGTGCCACGCGGCAGAGGTACGTAAATTCAAACGCAATGTTATCTAAATTTTCATGCTGGAGTTTACCGCCTCGTTTGGTAAGTTCATACATTTTTGGAATATTCAAATGTTTAGGAATAAACTCTGTTCCTTCTTTTGTGTCAGATTCAGTTTTTAGGGCGGCTGTTTTAGTCCCCTGGGATGCTTATAATGCTTCTTATTTTCTAATTATCTTTTAACTAATAACTTAACTAATTATCTTTGACCTCCTTATATCTTTTCATATTAAGTCTCGTGGTTCTCACAATGTTTGTTATGATAAATAATAAAATGGGTCCTATTAGGAACGTTTTGGTCGTGCATGACGCAATATATAAGAACTGATTTACCTTATATTATTTTACAAATAAACTACGCCTGCATGGCTTGGAGTTTTTACCTTGTTTAGTGTATGCCAATCATGTTTACGCAAGGCGAAGGACTATTAGTTATATTTAATAATTTCAATTAGTTGCGAAATTACCCAAAGTTTTATTCTCTTCATCAGTTTTATTTTTCATAGAGACCTGCTTTTTTTAATATCTTTTACGATACTTATTTAATTTTTTCGCAAGAACTTTCTAATGCAGGGTTCATTCAAGCCAGTTTTAAACAAGAGAAATCTTAGGCTTAATTGTTAGCTAAATGATACTATTTGCTCATTTTTTGTGTCAAGAGATAATTATCTATTCACCTTTCACCTAATTCACCTAATTGTTCATACTATAGCCTACTTTCGATCAATTATTCATTCATATAAATACTAATTGCATCTTTCTTAGCCTTAGTTCAAATTCATGTGTGCTATAATGATTATATTACATTTTGGACTTATAAAAGACTTTTTTTGTAATATTAATTTTTCATGGATAGCCTATGTTTGATTATGATGTTATGTTTCTTGTTTGATGAGGCATGCCTTGGTCATAACAATTATTCGGGTTTTCTTTTATTCTTCGGGTTTGTAAATCAGTAACAATTTGTATTTGTACTTCTTTGTCCGTTTTTTTTTGTGGTCTCAAGTAATTATCGCATTATGCTTAACCCGGAAAGATGTAACTGCCTCCTGCTATGATTTTTTTTTCGCTAAGATTATATTTTTTCTTGACTAGCCAGTCAGGAAAATCTGCCTTCTGGCTTGTACTTGTCCAATTCTGATCTGATCTATATGCCTTGACAAAATTTGACAAGACGCCTTGCAGAATACGTATTTCTTGTAAAACTATACAGAATTTGAACCAAGTGTTATTGCCTGCTTAGGCATTACTTTATCATAACTATTTTAGGATTAGGCTAGTATTACGATATTGTCTATCGTGAGAAAAATAGCGCAGGTTCAGTTTTTAGAAATTCCCATCAACGTAAGGGGCCAAGGGTTGTTTCCTGGTCAGGGGAATTTGGCTCACCTATCATCGCAGTTGGCCACTCAGACATTCGTTGAGGGGCTTCCGATTTGCTCAAGTTGGTGTGTCTATTGTTGGTTCCTAATATACGACTTAGAGTTTGAAATTTCTTTGTTTGCATTTTATTTATCTACTATATTTTTATGTAAATAATTTCTAGGTTTCAATTCATATAGTACTAACCTTTTTTTCAGGGTTTCCTAGATTTTGTGTGTCTCTAGGGTTCATTTTTATAAGTTAGGAATTATACCACTTTTGAGATGTTGCCTATTTCTACAGCATTTTTGAGGAAAACAAATGAAAATGCACAGAAGTCAGGGGGGGGGGGTAACCAAATTTTATCATTTGGATTTCGTATTTATTGGACTGTATTGGAGTTCGTGAGTTTTTTGTGTCGCGTTCACTGGGTTTGGATTTATGATGATTGGGAAGTGAGACTTTTTACGGCTGTTTTTATGTCATTTTATGACTCTAATGTGTTTGCCTTGCTAGTATTGACTTTAAAAGAGAGAAAGCATCTTGATTTCGACGGAGAAACACGTAAACAAGTCGATCAATTTGCTATTAGTTTTTGTGAGTTTTTGGAACGCGTAGTGAAGTCGCTGACGTAAAATAATTTCCAAGAACCAGCATTTTACACAGGGCCACTTGAACTGCACGAATAATTTCTAACGTTAAAAGAAATGGTATCTTTTTAGAAAAAAAATTGCGGAAAGATAACTTGCTTGGTCTCGCTTAGTAATTTGTAGGGGTTTTCCAAACAGCTGAATTTATTTTAAATCTCAAATAAATACTCTCAGTTTCTGCTTTTATTCTCTTTTTATTTTACCGAGAAAGGATGATTTTTGATTATTTAAGCTTCTCATCACCGCATGTCTTACGTACGGATTAAAGATCCATTTGTGTCACCAAAGAAAAAACATATAATTTTACTTGTAATTGTTTTCAATGAAGGAATTTCTGCCAAATTCTTGAGTTCATATCATTGCTTCAGAAAATTGGTGACAGATTTTAAGTATACGAACGGATTTAAAAGATTAATAAGGTCTGCTTTTGTTGTTAGATTGACAGAAGCTCTTTATTTATAATTTGGTTAACTACTATGTTTCTGCATGCTAACTAATCATGCTTCAAATCATTATTACTCTTATATATGCTCAATTATTACGTCACCGCTAATTTTTAGCTACCAAATATGTTGTTCGAGCTAACAGAAAAATCTTGGCTGTAATTGGTGCAACAATGACTGGTACATATTTTTGTCAAATATGTACTGTTGGTTTTCTAGTATTTTATAAATTTCACAGAAAGTTTGCATGGCTATTTACGATAATCTTTTCTTGTGATTAAAATCAGACTACTTTATTATTGGAAGGATTTCTGACTTCCCCATCCTTTGTAAATTAATCTTGTTGCATTTCAAAGGAATATGGATATTAGCTAAGTAAGAAAAAGGGTTTAGAAGCCTTAGAAAATCGTAATTGCTAGCGTCGGGCCAATGAGGGGAAACTTTGCAAATAAGATATACCAGGGACGCATTCCTGGAAGGACAAAAAAACAGAAACAATTAAAGGAGTTCTCACATATTTACTGCCCTTATGTTAGAGTGAAGGCCAATTAGCACGCTAACACGCATGGCAGACACCGGGGTAAGGCAATATCATTGCCTGACGAAAATGTATGAAAATGCGTAGAAGTCAAGAAGTTTTAACCAAATTTTTATAACAGCGAATACTACTCGAGCAACTGTATGCATACTTCGTTTTTTTTAACAACAACATTTCATAAGCTCTGGCCCACTCTCAGCCGGTTACATATATTTATAAAGATTTTTGTGAGACTTCAAAATTTATTGGTTATTTAGTTTATCGTTTATTGGGCAATTTATCATTAGTTAGCAAAGTAACGTGATTCTTGCAGGTCTCATTTGATTGCCGTTATACACGTTTTTGCACGACCGATTATTAAAAATAATATTATTATTATATATATATATATATATATATATATATATATATATATATATATATATATATATATATATATATATATATATATATATATATATATATATATATATATATATATATATATATATATATATATATATATATATATATATATATATATATATATATATATATATATATATTTTTTGTTTACAGGTTGAATGTTGAAACGATAAGTGTTTACCTCTTTGGGCTCTAAGCGGGGTAGCGGTTGATGTTTCCTAGTTTTCCGAATGAGGCTGTAACGGTTGTATCTTGGGCGTTTCTTGTGGCGTAGTAACATCTGGGGAGTATTGGGCATTTAGATCATTTACTTGAGTAGTGAAGCATTTGGTCTTGGGAGTCACACAGTTACAGGCGAGGGAGCTTTGTTGACCAGATTCCGCTTGAGGGTTTGTAAGTGGATACTGGGTCTGATTGGGGATCGTGAAATATGGGGGTTGTGGCGGTCTTTCGTTATATCTGTTTGCAAGAATATTTTCCAGTTGTGGGATGACAGGTAGGTTGACTTCAATTGTAAATAAGGTTTCCACCGCTTTCTCCAAATATGAACAAAATTCCCTCTGCTTTTGCAATAACTGGCTAATTTCTGTCTTGTTTTCTTCCAGTTGTCTTTCTAAGTTTTCCTGTCTGAGTTTAATTATTTCTTTTTGTGCTTTTAAGTGGTCGTATTTATGCTGTAAATTTAGGATTTTGACTTGTTCAGGTACCAGTGCTTCTTGTACCGCTGCTGTTGCAGTTAAGACAGTATTGGTTCTATAGTCTTCCACTTTTTTGCCGATTTCTTGCATCTTATTATATAAGCCTTGTAGTTTTAGAAGCTTATTGAAGTAATTGTATCCGTTGACAAGCGTAGCGTTGCTTACTGATTCCATTTCATTCTAGATTTATGCGACCTGTTCCTTAACTTCCACAAATTCAGTCTCAATTAGTTTATTTATTTGTTTAGTCACAAGGATCTGATTTATTTTTTTTCCTTAGAGGCCTTAGCTTCACTAAGGGATTTGAGTGTGACTTATATCATGTTTTCGATTTTCAATCTCTCTTTTATCATTTTTGCCGCAGCATCTAGGAGTTTCGATCGCCTCAGGAGTAATTGATCCATAATCGTTCCGTTGGCAACGGGATAGCACCTGGTTTTTGGGGGAAGGGTCGAACGAACCTTGTTCGGCTTCTAACTTCAGGGGTTTATGTCAAGCCGGAATTCAGGTTATCTCTAAAGGTTAACTATTAATTTCCTTTTATAATTCATTCAAGTGTCATATCCAAACAATTTTTGTTTTAGGCGGTTTGGCATGTTTATCCTACTCAAATTTGTATTAACATTATTTTATGAGTTTTTAAGCACTTGGTCTCTAGACGTAATTCCAATTATCTGGATTTTTAACCACTCTACCAGATGTTTTGATAATTTTCTCTTCGTTTTCTCCAGTTTTATTCTTTTTAGACTTTCCCATTGAGATTAGGTCAAACTTTTTGTGTTTCTTCAATAGGAATTTTTGACCTTTTAGTTTAGCCTCTTTCGCATGGGCCCCAGCCATTGGTTTTGGTTTTTGTGTGTCTTGGGGTTTGTCCGGAACTGATCCATCATCTGAATCAGTAGAACTGGTCTTTGAGGACTCATCATTGGGGCTTTTTGGGGGGGGTGATGCTTTGCGACTTTTGGGTGTCACCTGCCCTTGCTTTATATATTTCGTCTCCTTTGGAGGTAGAGTAATTATCTTCTGGTTCCTCCCGTCGAATTCTCGACTCAGGAGAGTGGAAAAATTCTTGAGAGCTTTGGGAAGAGTCAAATGTTCGTTTAGGGTGTCTGCATTGTTTAAATACCATATTTTCAGGGGGGTGGGGCATTTTCTGTACCATTGTCTCTTGCCAAGAGAACCATTCGTTGGGCTTGACTTTGGACACTGTTATGTCATGGTATTGTCCTGGGTTTACATGTTCAGGGGTTTACTGAGTACATGGCAATGTACTTTGCCTTGTTTTTATAGGAAACTTGATTATGTCTCTTAAATTTTTCTTGTTTGTGTCCTTGGGCGAAGTTTTTTTATTTTGCGACCAGGGGTTTCCACAGCTCTATTTAATTCATCCTGTAATGATAAGGGTATCTCTATTGGGGTTGCTGGTGATACCATATCATCTGGAAACCTTTTGGGGGGACAAGGGGTAGAAATTCTATCAGGAAAGAATTGGGTTTTTGTGGATACCATATAGTCTAATTCTTCTGAATTTACTTATGATGAATTTTTCGTAATTTTTAGTGTTTTTATTATCGCTGGTATTAGAGATTTTCTTTTCGGAGATACTAGATTTTTCATAGCTAAGAATTCTCCGAAGTTTTTTTTATCACTATCATTTTCAAAATCGTCTTGTTTGAAATTAAATTACAACTCTGTTATTTTCTTAATTTCTGCCTGCCTATCCTCCTGCATTTCCCCTACCTTTGCCTTTATGGACTCAATCCATTTGCCACTGGAATTTCTCCTACAGTACGATAAATGGGGTACAAAAGACTGTATTCTATTCACTGTTGCTTCCCCATTCTCCCCGTGTCGGAGAATAGGATCGGATGGATATATGAGTCTGTCATTGGCTACATCTAATGACACTATTAGATTTTAGAAAATTGGCACCGATTATAACCTCGTACGGATAATTCTTGCATATTATAAAATTGGTAGGGAAAATCCTATTATCTTTTGTCACGTCTAGGCGTATTGAGCCTTTTGCTTCCAACCTATGCCCTGTGAGAATAGTTAAAATAGGAATATTCCCTGGCAATATGCCCTTGTCGATTGCATGCATAGCATATAATTGAGGGGTAACTTACATAGTTTGTCGTATTCGCGGGTGTGAAACGTACAGTTCTTTGCCTGGTAGGGGTTGAAGGTCTATTTTGACTTGGCTTTGGGGAATTATCTCTTGAGAAAAATGCGGGTGGAACGTCTCGTGATCGTCCCGGCGTTGATTCTGCTAAGTTATTTATTCTTGACTTATTGTGATTCGCCAAAATTGTTTCAATTTCTACCATTCTTTCTACTTCTGGAACTGCCAAATCTAATCTTTGAATATTTTTTTATATTATCATTCGGTATAGTTTGGGGCTCAGTCCTTGTAAGAAGGCGTTTAGTACAATTTTATCATATAAGCTACCAGATTCTTTCCCATATTTTGCTTCTATTGATATCATCACGTTATGTAGGTATTCCCTGACATTTTGTGTTTTGTCAAAACATACTGTCCCGTGCTTTAATTTGTGTGTTGAACTGGTTTCAATAAATATTTCTCGGAACGCTTTTAGTAATTTCTCTATGGAGTTTATCGGGAGGTTATTATCCTCACCTATAATGTTTTCTATTTGTTTTACAATTGTTAACGATTGCCCTTTTAGTCTCATTAACAGCATGCCCACCAACGATTTTAAGTTCGTTTGGGTTACTTCTACGAATTGGTTCAATTGTATACTAAATTCATCTACGTCTGAATCTCCATTGTAAGAGGGAAGGTATTTTGAATTGAATTTTCCACTGTTTTAGCAATAAGTTTTTGTTTTAACAGTTGTTCGTTTGGATCCAACGACATATTGATAATTATTTCAAAAACACTATAAATTCGGCACTTAAGGTTTTTCTGACAGTACTTAAATTTAACACTTTCAAATTTCATTTAGCTTATGAGGTGTTTCTACTTCTTATCTCTTTGTTAGGGGTGTTCTATTTGTGTTTAGTCTAAGGGATCTTAGGCCTAACAAAATTTGGCACATTTCTTTATGCGTAGTATTTCTCAATAAATTATATATATATCTCCTTTTTCTAAAGAAAAATTTTGTCCTTTTGCTTTTCTCCGTTAAACAGTGCCACGCCAACTCAAGTGGGGGGGGATTTTATGTGGATAGTTGTGGGGTTTTTACCATAATTTAGGGGGGATTTTGAGTGACGGGGGATTAAAACGGTGGGTCAAATAGGGAGCATATGTTAATAACCGTACTGACTCGAGATCAGATTATAAGGGTTCAGGTTCCCTAGAGAGCGGTTGGAGACACAAGGACTAATAATTCTGAGAAATACTAACATGAACGGACAAAAATAAGAAAGTAATGTATTTATTTTTACTCACATTTGCGGTACAAAGCTTGATCAGGAATATCAAATAAATGTCACTTCAATTTACTGGTGTGGACACTATGGTAGATGATAAACTAAGGGATAGATTACAATGCGGGTCAATCGAAATTACAAGTTCAAAATATGGCTTAAACACATCAAATGACTCACAGAACATTGTCAAAATTTGATAATGGATTGCTAAAGGGTTCACTTCAAGGCTCGCATAATTCTGGTCAACAACTACTATAATAACTCCTCTAGACTCCTCTAGACTGGTTAAAAACTCCAATAAGACTAACTCCAAATTGCAAATCCTTTTTACTATATTATACAAATTTTGCTGAGGGTTACATTAAGGCGTTACTAGAAATATGTTACCCGTGTTCCTATTGGATCGAGAAATACATAATTCCCTTAAAAGCATATAATTCGACTTTCTTATACTTTATGGCTACCAGCTTGACCTCTCAGAATTTTTCAGTCAAACCAAGTATTACTTTGTATTACTTAGTGTTAATTACATGTCACTTAGTTCAAGATTATTTACAATTTATTGAGATGAACTTTATCTCAACAACATAGTAATATCGTTCTCGAACTATTTATTGCAAATTACTTGTCACCCAGTTCAAGACAATTTGTAATTTATTACGATGAGACATTGTTTCAGACAAAGCGAATCGAATACATTTAATACATTGTTTCTCTTGTAGCTAATTCTTTGGTTAATAAATCTTGCTTTCTCTTGACATTTTGGGGACTCAAGTTCCTAAATTGAACTACATAATTGACCACCTGTCGCGCAATATTTAATTAAACTGAACTTCATCTCATGCTTCTGTGACAGTTTATCTTTTTTGCTTGAAGATTTATTGTTTGCAATTACACATTTGTATTGTTTGCAATTGAAAATAATTTACAAAGTTTATTTTAGTTTATATTTAGCTGGGATACGTTGTATCTTTAATAGCTATTTGTAAATTGCATGAGAAGACGTTACTTGATTGACTTCCTTTTATGAGTTCATGATTTAGGTTGAAAGTTTAAGCAGTTAAATTTTACATACACGTTCTTAAATAGAAGGGAAAAGTTTAAAAGATATTTTGAGATTTTCTGAATTTTGATCCCGTTACAGTTGAGCACGAACTCGAAACAAAAAGGCATGTACCCATTTTACACAGTAGTCATCACATGAGAAGAAGCGCTCAAAATATATTTCTGAGAGAAGAGCCAGATAAGAGGGAAAAAAGAGGCTGCTTGCTTTTAAATTTATTGAGCTATTTTTCCCTGAAGATTAGAACATGACGTAGAGTGCTATATTTGTGCCTCAAATAATCTTTCGTACTTGTTAATTAAACGGAACACACCGAAGAAATAAAGATAGGTTAATCCTAATGAAATATAACCTCCATATAACCTTTATTTTATATAATAATATAATTTGGGTTATATATTTGCACACTAGAGGGGGTTGGGGTAGGGGTAAAGTATTCAGGCAGCGCCCCAAACCAAACCTAAACTAACCCCCATCCCCCTAATGTTCAAATATTTAGCCCAAATTATACAAGTCCAATGCATTCTATCACCCGTCACTTGTCTTTGTTGCAATGAAACCGGTGTTCTCAAATTTAACACAAGCATAATGTACCTTGAGCAGAAAACCAAATAACTTGAACCTTCTTTCCTTTCAAAAAAATGGAACTTTCTTCCCTTGTAAAAATATTTCAAAGATAACTTAAACTTCCTTCCGCTCTGACAAGAAAATAATGTTTCATGAATAATTCACTAAATAGTCCATGGCTTGTTTTTAAATTCCATCTTTAATTTCTTTCCAATCTCCAACGAGGAGAGAAAACCTGCAATTTATTCTCATCATGCATTCCTTTGTAATGCTAAACAAAATGAGACACCTTAATATTCGCATACCAACTTGACAAATTTGAAAAGTAGAAACAAAAAGTTCTACCTTGTTTAATACAAAAGCCGTACATTCCTTTGTTCCTGAAAACAAAAGATATTTGAATATTTCCAAATGTGCTTGACAAATTTCAAAGAGCAAAAAGTACTATTTGGTTTTGCAATACAAAAGCCGTACATTCCTTTGATCTCGGAAACGAAAGAGATTTGAATATTCGCAAATATGCTCGACAAATTTCAAAGAGCGAAAATTCTAATCTTTTTATAATACTACTTTGTTTTACATTACTTTGAAATATTGAAGGGAAACATGCTATGAAACTATTGGAGCATTTTTACCACATAATATGGTATGAGGCGATGACCGAAAACGAGTTGGTCCAATCATGGATTAGTTTTTTGGTGTTCACAAGTGAAACCAGAAGTATATCTTAGTGAAAATATGTTTAGAAAGTAGATAATTATGGTCTGTCTATGAGTTATGATCAATCAGTCAGAATAGGTCAGAGTCTGAGAAGTCTATTGAAGCGTTCTTATCTTTTACTTGTACACTGTTGTCTATTCCCCATGTAAGTGACAATAAATTTATTACTTTCTCATTTGTGTTATTTATATGTTAGTATCTCGTACAGTAATTAGTTCTGTGCCTCCAAATCACTCCCTAAGGAATCTAATCTTCATGTGCCATTGAAAAGAAACTTATTAAAGTGTCGACTCTAGATATTATGGCTACGCCTTTATATTAAGGGTTATAACAGTAAGATCGAATTTCGATCAAGAAAATACAAAAATATGGCATCACCCACTACAACCCATAGAAAGTCCCCCACTACAATCGTTTCACTAAATCCCCACATTACAATAATTCTTGAGTGTATTTTGTTTAATTATCAAGTACCGAATCTTTATTACTACAACTTTGTCAGAAAACCAGTACAATTTATCTCAAAGCGTTGGCAAAGCAGGTCAGTGGTGGACGGTTGATTGTCTTTTTCCTTTTTAAATATGTTTTTTGTCCGTTTTTTTGTTTATTTTCTGTTATTCCTTTTCTATTTTATTTCTTTTGTTTTTAATTTTTATCCTTTCTTTTAATTTTCAGATAATTTTTTCAGTCCTTGCATTCCCGGTTTCAAAGCTTCGCAATATGATGTTGAATGAGGTTTTAGTGTTGACTATCATTTATTGATTGCGTAAGAATCGAGAATTTAACATATGATATCATTTCTTTTGTCATAGCCATAGATATTGTGATAAAAGGACACTATTTATTAACAGAGGGTTTTAACCCTGATTTGTTTTTGAAAAACATCTAGCACACCCTATACTTTTCTATACACAAAGGTTCAAAGCCCATTTGATTACTGTCATCACAGTATTTTCTAGTTTCTCAATCTTGGTTTCAAGATTTTCATTCCAAATTGTTTTATTTACAAAAAAATACCCGACCTCATTTCTAGTCCAATTTTTACACTCTCACTGCACTCACTACCCTTATAATAGTGCAAAACTGGTTTCTGAAGTTGACCTCCCATTTTTATTAAGCTTTCGAAAGACTTTAATGCAAAAAATGACAACGAATTTTGAAGGATGCTCATATTCAAAATTTCAGTAGAAATCCTCCATGCATTTTTTGAATGTATTTCTTTTTTTAGAACAAGTGAAAGAAACGGATTTTTTTCGTTCAGAAATCACCATTCTTACCTGACAAAGGCTGATGAGAATGCTGGTGTTTGCTCCTTTCGTCGTATAAAGAAGGCACAGGTTTGTATTTTGGCTTCTTATCAGAAAAAAGACACACAGCCACCATCCTCATCCTGCAACTTGATATAATTTGTAAAATATGTTAGTATCTGCACCTCAAGTTCTCTTGGCAATGGTAATTCATTATTTTAGCTTACTACCAGACAAAGGATACGTAATCTACATCCTAATTATGCAACTTAATATAGTTTGTGCTGTACCTCATTTTTTTCCATGCCTACTGCTATTAAGTGAGTGAATAAATGCCAAATTAGACTTTTTTATTAAACAGTATGTGGTAGTCAAATATAAGTAAAGAGCTTGGTTGCGCTGATGTGTCTCTTTTTTTTATACCAAGGCTAGCATGTTACCAGAGCAACTTAGGAGATTTTTAATAGCTTATTTAAAAGTCATTACTCATATTTACGTGCTTTTTATCAGTTCTACCATCTCTAAGTGCCTTATAGTAACACATATGGAATAGTTGGTGCCATTCGTGCCTTTTTTGTTGCTGCAAGTACCATATGGCAATAAAAATGGCGCTTTGGTGTCATTGGTCGATGGAAGGGCTACTGAGCTACCAAAACACTGTAGACGGGTGTTTAATTGCTCATTTACTATTCTAATTTATTATACTGGGAGTGTAAGCTTAGTTTGTATATTCGTCGACACTCGGGCTGAAAGCATCACGTTAATATCACTAAGTAAATTAGACACTTATTGGGAGCTCACCCCTAAAGGCACTGTTCTACTAGACTTGGCACTATGAACACAAAGCAAATAACTAATATATTCAACTTTGACCCATTCATGTTCAAATATAAATCCTATTGTCTACGCTTGGATTTCCTTGAAAAAATTAAAATTGATAGCGATACTATTATCATTGTTAATAGTAGTCCATCGAACATAAGAAATATTGGTCACTGGCTATGCATTTTTCAAACTAGGAAATGTTCTGAATTTTCCGATCCTCTCGGCCTGCCATATACATTCTACACCCCTCATATCAAGAGCTATATTGAAACCAAGGGGATATCTATCATTCAAAACCGTATTAGAGTGTAAGATGTGACAACCAAAAGCCGTGGCTTTCGTACACTGTTGTATTTTGTTTTTCAATGTCGTGACTATACCTGAAAGGAATTTTTAAACATTTACATGGACAACGCTCGCCTGAATTATTTAATAGTGAAAAAGCCTTCTCTTATCTGCATAATATTGATTTAAGTGCCCTAAGAATAAATTGTTATAATAATGTTTGTAAATTTGTTTATTAGTAAAACGTATATGTACAAAACAAAGCCCTTTTTCATTTTCTTTAGATTTCTTCTTGTTCTTCTATGTGTAGATGCTCATCGTCATCGATGACAACTCACGGCGGTTGATCATTTGCATTTACTCTGTATTGATCATGTAGGGAAAAGTCAGGATCACATTTACTGCAATACAATGTAGTTTTAATCTAATTGTATCTTTATGTGAAGTCAATGATACTTTTTTTTATTCATATAGTCAAATTCACATTTTCAATTCGTTTATTTGGTATGATGACACAGATAAAATTCACAAATGAAGAATTACTCTCCGAAACAGCCAAATAAAAATATATAGGCTTATAATCATATCAGCCATTGTGTTCACAGGAACGACGTAGAAACCCTACTCTCTTGTTGTTCAGACATTTTGAAACGTGGACCAAATTCTTCTTCCAAAACATTTTAAATCCACAACGATACCAGTCTCTTATAAATAAGCTAAATGTCCGTTTAGATTTTTTTTTATAATTATCGGAGGATAAGTATTTTCTGATTGATCATTTTTATCATAGTGACAGTTGCATCATAAGAATCCCCTGACATGAGATTCATAAATTTCTTCAATACATGAATTACAGTCTTTAATTTGAATTGCATATCCTCTATGCAGCTTACATGGATTGCACAATCTACGCTTTTCATCATATTGATAAATAAAAATTAAAATAGGGATAAAATCCTCTTAATAGACAGTGATAAATTTTACAAAAATACTAGATATTTCGGTCACATATTCAGTGACCGTCATTACTACTGATGGCGATCAATGCATATTTGACCGAAATATCTAGTATTTTTGTGAGATTTATCACTGTTTATTAAAAGGATTTTATCGCTATTTGAACTTTTATTTATCGTCATGGAAAGGCAGTGTGGTCTTCGAAATTATCAATTTCATCATATTCATCTTCAGAAGTTCATCTGCGCAATTCTCACAGGGTGACCAACATCCCAATGTGTACAAATATAGAGGACATGTGTAGTACATTTTTCAATGTTGACGCTCACATTACTGATTACAAACTGACGAACGTCCAAGAAAGATTCTTTTTTACTTCGAGTATCCTCTTCGCATCACCTGTTGTTCACTATTACCACAAAATATATCAGTTCATCTATCTTGAATTGACTCAGGGATATTACATATCTGCTAAACTTCTCGTTCCGTTCGAAAGTTAATCTTCTCCCTTCTGCTATCTATATCGCAACATTTGCAGCTCTTATTTTTACTTCCTTATTTTTAAATTCACTTCCTCCTCCTCTTGCCTCTTAGTGTCCAATAGAGCGAAATTGCTTTTTTTTGTAATGTTCTAAAGAAAACAAAACAGTAATAGTAACAAGTCCAGTTTCCAGTTTAGAACTGAGATATCAAACTAAGTATTAATCAAACTTTTAAGCCCTCATTCAAAGCCACAGCGGCACATACGTAATAAATCATTCAATTCAATACACAGCAGCTGCTAAACTGTGTGCAGTAAAGAGTAGACACGGTAGAATTCATTAGGGGGAGTAGTCGTGAAACTGTCCTAACTCATTACGGGGATGAGTCGTAAAACCGTCTGAAGTATAACCTGACTCTGAGTTCAATGATCTTCAAGAATGCCTTGGTCAAAACCCGTTCGCAATGGCACTTGCGTAATAATTCATTGGCTTCAATACATAGCAGCTGCTAAACTGTATGCAGTGAATCATAACACCCGTAGAATTCAATAGGGGGAGTACTCATAAATCCGTCCTAATTGCTTACGGGGAGGAGTCCCAAAACTGTCTGATGTATAGCTCGTACTCTGAGCTCATTGATGCTCGAGAGTGCCTTAAGTAATCACCTTTACTTGTTTTCCCAGATGGCTGTCGAGGGGCTACTTAATTTCCGTAAAAGGCGTATAGGAACCCTAGTATCCTGACGACACGTACTACTAAAAGTCAAGATAATGATCGCACTAATTTTGGTAAAATTATATCAACTATACCAATCAAAATATTTTACATCGTTCAGTTTTTTTAAAATATAGCACAATATTTCAGAAATTACTAAACTTATATAAAAAATATATATAAGAAAAATCAATTTAACTAATTTAACTGAATCAATTTAACCGACTGACGGAGATACTAGTGACTCAAAGGAATTTTACTTACAGTTACAGGAGCAAATGGACAGGATTCGAGGTAGAAATATGATGCTGTTATTAGGGGATTGTATCTTTCAAGTAGATAAAATCATAAATAGATAGCATTCTAGCCTTGGTAATTTTGGTGCTGGATTAGAAAACAGTAGGCCTAATGGCAACAGACTTTTGCAATTTTGTAGGTATAAGAATCTAGTTGTAACCAATACAGTATTTGGTCAAAAATGGCTCATAACTTAACATGGTATTCACGTTATAGTCAGACATCAAACCTTATTGATTATTTTATAATAAACCGAAGACTGGCAGGATCAATACAAGATACTAGGGTATATAGGAGTGTATGTTATTGATGTTAAAATAAAGATCCCCATCTAGTAGTGTCAAGGGTTAATTTAAATTTGAAATATCGGAATATGAAATATGAAATACCTACCGAGAAGTTATGATATTGGAAGACTCCAGGATGAGAATTTGAGAGAAACTTTCCGGGAACAGTTGAATACTAAACTTGCGAATTTAAAATTTGATAATGTGGAAGATGGTTGGAATAATTTTAGAAAAATTATTTGTGAAGTTGCTGAAGTGTCTTAGGAATGAAAGCTAGAATTGCAGCTACGAATATCAGCGAAAAACCTTTATGGTTAATAGAAAGGAGAAAGGACTTGTACAAGAATTATCTGAGTGATAGATCATATGAAAACAAAAGGAATGTAAGGAAAGTGGAGAAAGCATTAAAATATGAACTAAGGAGGTGTAAAGTGGAGGCCATGGATAAAATTACCGAGGATCTGGAAGATGCAGCTCGACGGCGTAATAGTAAAATATTGTACTGGCATGTTAATAAATTAAGAGGGAGTAGTCAATCCGGGCACAATTAGCGATAAAGAAAGAACTAAAGAGAAATGGGCCGAACATTTTGCGAATTTGCATAACCGAGATAGAGTTGCAGGAAATGATATAGAGGAAAATGAAAAAGTTTGTGATACCTTGAATATGTAGGAAGATTTGTTTTGTGAGGAAGAATTAGCGACACTACTAAAAAGATTAAAAAATAATAAGGCTCCAGGTGCTGATAGGATGAAAAATAAGTTTATTAAATACGGGGGCTCTGAGGTTAGAAATAAGTTACTGAAGATTATGAATATGATTTTTGAAAAAGGGGAAGTACCTAACGATTTTAGGAAAACCTTATTTAAGCTAATTTATAAGAAAGGTGATAAAAGTGAGTGTGATAATTATTGAGGCATTAGTCTGGTATCTGTAGGTACTCTAGGTAGTAAGTTACTTAGTAATACGATACATTTTAGACTGAGAGACGACGTAGACAAAATTTTAAGAGAAGAACACTGCGGTCTTAGAAAAGGTAGAGGATGTGTCGACCAAATTTTCACTCTTAGGCTAATAATTGAGAAGTGCCTGAGCTGTCAAACACCTTTGGTTCAAAGTTTTATACATTATGAGCAAGCGTTCGATTCTCTGGATAGAAGAGCTTTAGTAAAGGTTTTATCCTTGTATGGTATACCAGACAAATACATTAAAGTGATTAGTGCTATGTACGAAAATAACACTGCTGCGGTTAAGGTAGGAAATGAGGTTACCAGCTGGTTTTGTATTAAATCAGTTGTTAAGCAGGGTTATGTTCTATCCCCCTTTATATGGATTATTTTGATGGACTTTGTCTTGAGGGGCACCGGAAAGGCAATGGGAGACCACGGAATCAAATGGTGAGGAAAAAGTCTCCTGGACTTAGATTATTCTGATGATTTAAGCATCCTAGATGAAAGTGTGAGCAAAATAAATGAACTTTTAGAGGTTTTGCGAGTTCAGGGTGCTAGAATAGGTTTAAAAATTAATGTTAAAAAGACTAAGTCACTAAGGCTAGGAATAAGTGAAGATGAAAAGGTGACGTTTGGTAATGAAAATATTGATCAGGTGGGCAGTTCACTTACCCTGGTAGTATTATTAGTAAAGACGGTGGGAGTAGTGAAGATGTTAAAAGTAGAATAGCCAAGGCTTAGGGTGTTTTTTCACAATTAAAAAAGGTTTGGAAGAATAGGAAGATAAGTGTGCAAACCAAGATTAGAATATTAGAAGCTACAGTGATGACAGTGGTCAAATATGACTCTGAGGCATGGGCGCTCAGAAAAGCGGATGAAGATTTGCTAGATGTTTTCCAGAGAAATTGCTTAAGGATTGTTCTGGGTACCCGGCTGACTGACCGTATTTCTAACAATAGGCTTTGCGAAAAATGTGGTTCAATACCGATCTCTGGGGCTATAGTGAAAGAAAGGTTGAAATGGCTAGGGCATGTTGTGCGGATGAAAGGTGACAGATTGCCGAAGATTGTTCTTTTCGGCCAACCGTCTAGGGCTAAACAGAAAGCAGGTCGTCCTCGTCTGGGGTGGAAAGACATCATAAAGAAAGATTTAAAGGAATTGGAAACTTCGTGGGCGGGTGTAGGCTTCACAGCCCACATCAGAGGCAAATCTAAAGCAAAATCTTGGGGGAGGTTCACTGTCACAAGGGCAGCAATAAGCAAAATCCTTTTTTTTGGGGGGGGGGAGGGCAATGTGACAAGGGCACCAATAATTGACCTAATTGAAAATTTTTATTTTTTAAAAAGAATAAAAACAGAAAAAACAAGGAATGAGGGCGCAAGAAAACCTTAGAGGGCTCACTCTCCTCCTTAGATCTGTCAGCGGCCGATATTAAATATATATATATATATAACTGGCGCAAATAAACCACCTAGTGATATTTTCCTCTGTTTTTATGGTAATAGGCAACTAGCACTTTACTGAAAACACAAAAACCAAGTATATAAAACAAGAATCTTGATTTAGGAGTCAAAAGTGAGTACGTAACCTGACAACAACAAACTGATCTCTAATGCTTTTCATACTCTAACACTGGTTTTGATATCAGTAACTTTCAGTTTCAATTAAAGTTAAATTATAAACTTGAGTGTAAAAATCAATAATATTTTGTAAATTGTAAGAAACTAGCTTTAGTATTACTCGAAATGAAGAACAAATGAGCCATGATATGAATTCCGGAAATCCGATTATTTCTCTCTATACAACGGAATTTCAAGTTATGATGTAAGTTGTAACTCTAGTCTATAGTCCTAATAACATTAGGATGGCTTCACTTAGACTTGTCAACAAAATAATCATGAAGACAAAGATAGCCACTAACTATGCAACATTTCTAAACTGCTTTATTTTCATGTTTTAAGAAGTCTCCTTAATCTGTTTGTTTCTACTGCACAAAAACTCCTATATCATTTTGTGTTTTCAGTAAAAGGCTAGTTTACTATAATCACACAACCATAGGAAAATATCATCAGTTGGTTTATTTACACTATTAAATAAACCAAGCTTCATATGTAAGTTAGGCTGTGAAGCAATAATTCTCGTTCGTTTTAACTTTAAACTTCGCTCTTTACTTCCTTCATTCAAGTAAGAAAGTAGTCAGTACAAAGTTAAACTAAGTAAAATTGTGCAAACTGCGCATACAGAAGCCAGGACAGTGGAAATGAAGCTTGATTGTTTGAAATGGTTTAGTTGAAACATACACAGTCATATAGCACATTTCCAAAAAATTAAGAAAGCACGGCGATTCAAATTTTAACAAAAAGAGCTCCATATGTAATTACGCTGTCCTTCGTATTAGCAAATACAAAAAAAAAAAAAAATAAAAGGCTTAAATATTTAGCACCAAACATCTTAGGAAGGTGACTTCATAAATTTTTAGATGCTTTAGAAATTAACAGGATGTTAATGTTGGCATTTTTATGGATGGTATTTTAGGTTCAGATGTTTTCCTATTCTATGCAAATTGTTTCTCCAATCTGGAAAGGATCGGTTTATAGGGTTGTTTCAGCGAAAATGCAAGGTAGTATATAAAATATAAATGTAAAATTTAAATAGTGCTCATTGTTTCCAGTAAGTATGATATTTGGCCTATTTTTTGGCCTCTGAAATCTTACTTCTATAGTCCTCCATTATTCTTCTGAGGTTTTTTTTACCGTTGTAATCTGAAGACCACTGAATAGATCAGAATGAATGATGACTTTTGAATCATAAGAAAGAGACATAAGATTAGTCTTCCGATTTCCTATAAAAATCTTTTCCTGTATAATGGGGTAAGATGTGGCGTCAATTTTGTGGGAGGGGAGTATCAGGGGACTTGTTTTGACCTTGATATTTTTCACCCTCTAGACCTCGAAAACAAACTTTATTTTAGGTATTTTTATAAGTAGGGGATTTGCGCAATAGCCCCAAGAGGTCTTAGCAAGCGCTCATAGCAACCACAACTATTATAAGGAAGGATTAGGCAAAAGTTTTAGATGTTACGTTTAAGGCGAAAGGAAATTTATTTAGTAGCCATATTGAAAGTAGGAACGAAAAAAGGTAAGGTATATTGTAATATAATATTAAGAAGTCAGCTTAGGGATATTAAAAAGATTAAAGTAGTTAAAAAGGGTTTTAGAGCAAAAATCTTAGGTGTAATAAAGGTTTAGAATTGCTTACCAACTAGAGGTATATCTGGCCAACACTTTGTATTTTAGTTTATTTATTTTTGTTACAAGTAAGGCAGCGTGTGGCAGAAACTTTTTCTTTTCCACAAAGGTGTAAGTAATGTTTAAGATTGTATTTATTTTTGTTACAAGTAGAGCTGTTTATGCCTCTTTTTTTTGCATCATTCTATTCTAAAGGCTTTTTTCTGAATGAAACTAGGTATATAAACATTTTATTCAACACACGAAAGAAGCCAAGTTTGACTAATTTAGTTAAACTAGTGGCAATTAATTCTATATGTATTTTAATTCCATTGTTTCTAGAACGTAGGCTATAACATTTTGAAGGTTATCTGATGGGTATGCGGCCTACCAAGCCATCTAAATTTGACAAATTATCACCCTTAATTCCGAATTTTATGGGTTTTTACTTACGTTCAAATAGTTTGATGTGTTAAAATGTTAGTAAAGAGCAATCTTTGTCCTTCAAATTGGCTATTACACTTGAGACCACTTTTCAAAATCATTTATAATAATAGACGAACTTTAGACACATAAATTATGATGAAAAGGTGTATATCACTGAAAAAATAACCTTCTTAATTATTTAATATCAATAAACAGCGATTTTTTTCTTCAGCATTGTTTAAGAACGATTAAAGATGATGTCTGAGAAATTGTTCGATATAGAAGTAGAAAAAAGTTTTTTATTTATTTATTTTCCCTATGTTCAAACAGTTCGGTGGAATAAAATGTTAGTAAAGAACAATCCATGTTCTTCAAACTGACTATTACATACGAGACCTATGTTCAAATCATTTTAATAACAGATTAATTTTAGACACAAAATTTATAATGAAAAGGTGTATTTCAATGAAAAAATAGCCTTCTTAATAATTTAAAACCGATAAACAGTGGGTTTTTTTTTTCTTCAGTATTGTTTAAGAATGATTAAAGATGGTTTGTGAGAAATTTATAGATACAGAAATAGAAATGGGTTTTCTTCTTTTTTTTTCTTTTTTTTATGTTCAATCATTTCGATGGAATACAATGTTAGTAAATGGCAATCCGTATCCCCCAAATTAACTCAAAGAGAATGCAAATATAAAATTGTACTCCATGCTTACTCATATACACTACGCGGCTGTCCCAGTGGTAATCTATGACTAGTTGCCGACACTCCATAGTTTATTTTATGCATTAAATCAGTAATTTTTACACGTTGGAAGGATAAACACCTGCACCATATTTTTAAAAAGTGAAAATGAATTATTCTAACAAAGTGTTTTATATTTGTTAGAGTGTCAGAAACGTTACATATTTATTTAATTGAAGTCCTTTTTCAGCTATAATAATGGTAGAAAGGGGGGTGCTACTCGTGACAGCACCACGTGGTTTATGGTTTTCTCACTGAGAATGAAAAAACAGAATTTTTCTCACTTGAAAAAAACAGGAATTTTCTCACATTTATGGTTGTTTCTTGGACGGTTATGTGTGTTGGTCAATTTATTTGATGTTTTTCATGGATGTCAACATCAATTCATGTCTGTTTTATGGTTTTTGTCAGTGAGAATGAAAAAACGGGAACTTTCTCACTTTGATGGATGTTTCTTGGATGGTTATGTGTGTCGGTCAATTTATTTGATGTTTTTCATGGATGTCAACAGTAATTTATGTCTGTTTTATGGTTTTTGTCAGTGAGAATGAAAAAACAGAAATTTTCTCACATTTATGGTTGTTTCTTGGACGGTTATGTGTGTTGGTCAATTTATTTGATGTTTTTCATGGATGTCAACATAAATTTATGTCTGTTTTATGGTTTTTGTCAGTGAGAATGAAAAAAAACAGGAATTTTCTCACATTCATGGATGTCAACATCATTTTATGTCTGTTTTATGGTTTTTGTCACTGAGAATGAAAAAACAGGATTTTTCTCACATTAACGGATGTCAACAGCAATTCATGTCTGTTTTATGGTTTTTGTCACTGAGAATGGAAAAACAGAATTTTCTCACATTTATGGATGGATGGATGGATGGATGGATGGATGGATGGATGGATGGATGGATGGATGGATGGATGGATGGATGGATGTATGTATGGATGGATGGATGTATGGAAGTAAGCATGGAAGGATGGATGGATCGAAGGAAGTATGTAAGTAAGGATGGATGGATGGATGGATGGATGGATGGATGGATGGATGTCTGGATGGATGGATGGATGGATGGATGGATGGATGGATGGATGGATGGATGGATGGATGGATGGATGGATGGATGGATGGATGGTTCTTTCAATTATTTCGGCGAGAACAGTTAGAGACATTTTAAAAGATGATTTTAGAAAAGGTTATAGAAGAGAATTTGAGGGTGAAACTCTGTGGTCGTTATACTACACATGTTCCATTTGAACAGTGTTGTGAGGTCCTCTACCCCAACCCCAAAGGGCCCTCATATCCCCACCCCAACCCCGCAGGAAGCCCCCGATCCTCAAAGGTCCCCCGGGCTCCCAAAGGGCCCCCGGCGCCCCAAAAACTCCTGAGCCCAACCCCCATTTTAATACTTTTTTAGGGCTTTATTATATCTTTTCAGAACAAGTTATTTTCTTATCGAAATCTGAAGGTAGGGTCTGGGTACATTTAGAATGGCGGCAATTATGAACTTTGAACATTATACTGAAAATAAGGGGGAATCGATGTTTGGAAAGAGGGCTTTGGAGCCAGGCTATTCATTTCAAATTAAAGTTTGTAGAACCTGACCTAAACATGAGCTAAAATATTATACTAAAGACAACAAGGAGGGGGGCTGATCTACTTCAAAGCAGTAGGCTGCTTAAACCAATCAAGTTGATATTATTTATTAGGAAACTTTGAATGAGATAACTAAACATAAACATTATACTGAAATAAGGGGGAATTGATGTTTGGAGAGAGGGCTTTGGAGCTAGGCTATTCATTTCAAAATTAAAGTTTGTAGAACATGACCTAAACATGAGCTAAATATTACAATAAAGACAAAAAGGAGGGGGCTTATCTACTTCAAAGCAGTAGACTGATTAAACCAATCAAGTTGATATTATTTATTAGGAAACTTTGAATGAGATAACTAAACTTCAAAGCAGTAGGCTGCTTAAACCAATCAAATTGATATTATTTATTAGGAAACTTTGAATGAGATAACTAAACATAAACATGAGACTGAAAATAAGGGGGAATTGATGTTTGGAAAGAGGGCTTTGGAGCTAGACTATTCATTTCAAAATTAAAGTTTGTAGAACATGACCTAAACATGAGCTAAATATTATAATAAAGACTACAAGGAGGGGGCTCATCTACTTCAAAGTAGTAGACTGCTTAAACCAATCAAGTTGATATTATTTATTAGGAAACTTTGAATGAGATAACTAAACATAAACATTATAATGAAAACGAGGGGGAATTGATATTTGAAAAGAGGGTTGGAGCTAGGCTATTCATTTCAAAATTAAAGTTTGTAGAACCTGAACTAAACATGAGCTAAAATATTATAATAAAGAAAACAAAGGAGAGGGGCTGACCTACTTCAAAGCAATAGGCTACTTAAACCAATCAAGTTGATATTATTTATTAGGAAACTTTGAATGAGATAACTAAACATAAACATTATAATGAAAATAAGGGGGAATTGATGTTTGGAAAGAGGGTTTTGGAGCTAGGCTATTCATTTCAAAATTAAAGTTTATAGAACCTGAACTAAACATGAGCTAAAATATCATACTAAAGACAACAAGGAGGGGGATGATCTACTTCAAAGCAGTAGGCTGCTTAAACCAATCAAGTTAATATTATTTATTAGGAAACTTTGAATGAGATAACTAAACATAAACATTATAATGAAAATAAGGGGGAATTGATGTTAGGAAAGAGGGTTTTGGAGCTAGGCTATTCATTTCAAAATTAAAGTTTATAGAACCTGAACTAAACATGAGCTAAAATATCATACTAAAGACAACAAGGAGGGGGGATGATCTACTTCCAAGCAGTAGGCTGCTTAAACCAATCAAGTTGATATTATTTATTGGGAAACTTTGAATGAGATAACTAAACATAAACATTATACTGAAAATAAGGGGGAATTGATGTTTGGAAAGAGGGCTTTGGAGCTAGGCTATTCATTTCAAAATTAAAGTTTATAGAACCTGAACTAAACAGGAGCTAAAATATCATACTAAAGACAACAAGGAGGGGGGATCATGTACATCCAAGCAGTAGGATGATTAAACCACTCCAGTTGATATTATTTATTATGAAAATTTGAATAAGGCAACTAAACATACATATTATACTGAAAAAAAGGGAGAATTAATATTTGGAAAGAGGGCATTGGAGCTAGGCTATTCATTTCAAATTAAGGTTTACAGACCCTGACCTAAACATGAGCTAAATATTATATAAAGACAACAAGGAGGGGACTGATCTACTTCAAAGCAGTAGACTGCTTAAACCAATCAAGTTAATGTTATTTATTAGGAAACTTTGAATGAGGTAACTAAACATAAACATTATACTGAAAAAAAGGGAGAATTGATGTTTGGAAAGAGGGCATTGGAGCTAGGCTATTCATTTCAAGTTAAAGTTTATAGAACCTGACCTAAACATGAGCTAGAATAATATAATAAAGATAACAAGGAGGGGGGCTGACCTTCTTCAAAGCAATAGGCTACTTTAATCAATCAAGTTGATATTATTTATTAGGCCTCAACACCAAGAAATAGCTTTCAAAAGGCATTTCAGAGCAACATCTTTTCTTAATGTCACTTCTAAACCCATTTTCCAACTTGAAGTACCAATCCTTTTCACTCACAACTTTACTTTTCAGCTTTTTGAATGATCCAACACCAAGAAATACTTTTCAAAAGGCATTTAAGAGTAAGTTCCTTTCTTAATGTCCCTCCGAAACTCATTTTCCAACTTTAAGCATCGTTCTTTTTCACCCACATCTTTACTTTACAGCTTTATGGATGCTTCAACACCAAGAAATACCTTTCAAAAGGCATATCAGAGCAAGTTCCTTTCTTAATGTCGCTCCTAAACCCATTTTCCAACTTGAAGTACCAATCCTTTTCACCCAAAGCTATACTTTATTGCTTTTTGAATTCTCCAACAAAAAGAAATAATTGTAAAATGGCATTTCAGAGCAAGTTCTTTTCTTAATGTCACTTCTAAACCCATTTTCCAACTTGAAGTACCCATCCTTTTCACCCACAACTTTACTTTACAGCTTTTTGGATACCTCAACACCAAGAAATACTTTTCAAAGATCATTTCAGAGCAAGTTACTTTCTTAATGTCCCTCCTAAACCCATTTTACAACTTGAAGTACTGATATTTTTTACCCACAACTATACCTCAAACCTTTTTGGATACCTCAACAAAAAGAAATACTTTTCAAAGACCATTTCAGAGCAGGTTACATTCCTAATGTCCCTCCTAAAACCATTTTTCAACTTGAATTACTTATCTTTTTCACCCACAACTATACTTTACAGCTTTTTGAATGCTCCAACATCAAGCAATACTTTTCAAAGACCATTTCAGAACAAGTTCTTTTCTTAATGACTATCCTAAACCCATTTTCCAACTTGAAGTACCAATCCTTTTCACCCCCAACCTTACTTTACAGCTTTTGGATGCTCCAACACCAAGCGATACTTTTCAAAGACCATTTCAGAGCAAGTTCTTTTCTTAATGTCCTTCCTAAACCCATTTTCCAACTTGAAATACTTATCTTTTTCACCCACAACCTTATTTTACAGCTTTTTGGATACCTCAACACCAAGAAATACTTTTCAAAGACCATTCCAGAGCAAGTTACTTTCTTAATGTCCATTCTAAACCCATTTTCCAACTTATGTACTTATCTTTTTCACCCACAACTATACTTTACAGCTTTTTGGATACCTCAACACCAAGAAATACTTTTCAAAGACCATTTCAGAGCAAGCTACTTTCTTAATGACCCTCCTAAACCCATTTTCCAACTTGTAGTACTTATATTTTTCACACACAACTACACTTTACAGCTTTTTGGATACCTCAACTCCATGAAATACTTTTCAAAGACCATTTCAGAGCAAGTTACATTCTCAATGTCCCTCCTAAACCTATTTTACAACTCGAAGTACTTATCTTTTTCACCCACAACTATACTTTACAGCTTTTTGGATACCTCAACGCCAGGAAATACTTTTCAAAGACCATTTCAGAGCAAGTTACTTTCTTAATGTCCCTCCCAAACCCATTTTGCAACTTGAACTACTTATATTTTTCACCCACAACCATACTTTACAGCTTTTTGGATACCTTAACACCAAGAAATACTTTTAAAAGACTATTTCAGAGCAAGTTGCTTTCTAAATATATCTCCTAAACCAATTTTCAACTTTAAGAACTTATCTTTTTCACACACAACCATACTTTAAATCTTTTTGGATACCTCAACACCAAGAAATACTTTTCAAAGACCATTTCAGAGCAAGTGATTTTCTTAATGTCCCTCCTAAACCCATTTTCCAACTTGAAGTACTTATCTTTTTCACCTACAACTACACTTTACAGATTTTTGGATACCTCAACACAAAGAAATACTTTTCAAAGACCATTTCAGAGCAAGTTACATTCTCAATGTCCCTCCTAAACCCATTTTCCGATTTGAAGTACTTATCTTTTTCACCCATAACTTTACTTTACAGCTTTTTGGATACCTCAACACCAACAAATACTTTTCAATGACCATTTCAGAGCAAGTTACTTTCTTAATGTCCCTCCTAAACCCATTTTACAACTTGAAGTACATATCTTCTTCACCCACAACTATACTTCACAGCTTTTTGGATAGCTCAATACCAGGAAATACTTTTCAAAGACCATTTCAGAGCAAGTTCCTTTCTTAATGTCCCTCCTAAACCCATTTTCCAACTTGAAGTACTTATCTTTTTCACCCACAACTATACTTTACAGCTTTTTGGATACCTCAACACCAAGAAATACTTTTCAAAGACCATTTCATAGCAAGTTAATTTCTTACTGTCACTCATAAACAGATTATACAACTCGAATTAATTATCTTTTTCACCCACAACTATACTTTACAGCTTTTTGGATACCTCAACGCCAAGAAATACTTTTCAAAGACCATTTCAGAGCAAGTTACTTTCTTAATGTCTCTCCTAAACCCATTTTCCAACTTGAAGTACTTATCTTTTTCACCCACAACTATACTTTACAGCTTTTTGGATACCTCAACACCATGAAATACTTTTCAAAGACCATTTCAGAGCAAGTTACTTTCTTAATGTCCCTCCTAAACCCATTTTCCAACTTGAAGTACTTATCTTTTTCACCCACAACTATACTATACAGCTTTTTGGATACCTCAACTCCACTATATTCTTTTCATATATCATTTCAGAGCAAGTTACTTTCTTAACATCCTGCTAGAACTCATTTTCCAACATTATTAGATCAACTTTGCAACCCACAACTACAATTAACAAACTTTTTGATTACACCAAACAAAAAAAATACAATCAAAGAACATAAAAGTGCAAGTAAAATTCTAATTGACCATTATAAACCAATTTTCAAACATGAAGTGCTTATCTTTTTCACCCACAACTATACTTTACAGCTTTTTGAATGCTCCAACATCAAGCAATACTTTTCAAAGACCATTTCAGAACAAGTTCTTTTCTTAATGACTATCCTAAACCCATTTTCCAACTTGAAGTACCAATCCTTTTCACCCACAACCTTACTTTACAGCTTTTGGATGCTCCAACACCAAGCGATACTTTTCAAAGACCATTTCAGAGCAAGTTCTTTTCTTAATGTCCTTCCTAAACCCATTTTCCAACTTGAAATACTTATCTTTTTCACCCACAACCTTATTTTACAGCTTTTTGGATACTGCAACACCAAGAAATATTTTTCAAAGACCATTTCAGAGAAAGTCACTTTCTTAATGTCCCTCCTAAACCCTCGTTCCAGCTTTAAGTACTTATCTTTTGCACCCACAACTATACTTTACTGCGTTTTGGACACCTCTACATCAAGAAATACTTTAAAAAGACCTATTAAGAGCAAGTTACATTCTTACTGTCCATCCTAAACCCATTTTCCAACTTGTAGTACTTATCTTTTTCACACACAATTATACTTTACAGCTTTTTGGATACCTCAACATCAAGAAATACTTTTCAAAGACCATTTCAGAGCAAGTTACATTCTTAATGTCCCTCCTAAACCCATTTTCCAACTCGAACTACTTATCTTTTTCACACAACACTTTTCTTTCCTGATTCTTGTATATCTCAACACCAAGAAATACTTTTCAAAGACCATTTCAGAACTAGTGACTTTCTCAATGTCCCTCCTAATCCCATTTTTTAACTTGAACTAACTTTCTTTTTCACCCTGAGTTATCCTCTACAGCTTTTTGGATACCTTAACAACAAGAAATACTTTTCAAAGACCATTTCAGAGTAAATTACTTTCTTAATCTATCTCCTAAACCCATTTTCCAACTTGAAGTACTTATATTTTTCACCCACAACTATACTTTAAAGCTTTTTCTATACTTCAACACCAAGAAATACTTTTCAAAGACCATTTCAGAGCAAGTGAATTTCTTAATGTCCCTCCTAAACTCATTTTCCAAATTGAAGTACTTATCTCTTTCACCCACAGCTATACTTTATACCTGTTTGGATACCTCAACACGAAGATTACTTTTCAAAGACAATTTCAGAGCAAATTACATTCTTAATGTCCCTCCTAAACCCATTTTCCAACTTGAAGTACTTATCTTTTTCACCCACAACTATACTTTACAGCTTTTTGGATACCTCAACACCAAGAAATACTTTTCAATGACCATTTGAGAGCAAGTTACTTTCTTAATGTCCCTCCTAAACCCATTTTACAACTTGAAGTACATATCTTCTTCACCCACAACTATACTTCACAGCTTTTTGGATAGCTCAATACCAAGAAATACTTTTCAAAGAGAATTTCGGAGCAAGTTCTTTTCTCAATGTTTATCCTCAACCCATTTTACAACTTGAAGTACATATCTTTTTAATCCAAAACTATACATTACAGCCTTTTGGTTACCTCGAAACCAAGAACTACTTCTCAATGACGATTTCAAACGAATTTACTTTCTTAATGTCCCTCCTAAACCGATTTTACATATCGAAGTACTTATCTTTTTCACCCACAACTATACTTTACAGCTTTTTGGATACCTCAAAGCGAAGAAATACTTTTCAAAGACCATTTCAGAGCAAGTTACTTTCTTAATGTCCCTCCTAAACCCATTTTACAACTTGAAGTACTTATCTTGTTCACCCACAACTATACTTTACAGCTTTTTGGATACCTCAACACCAGGAAATACTTTTCAAAGACCATTTCAGAGCAACTTACTTTCTTACTCTCCCTCCTAAACCCATTTTCCAACTTGAAGTACTTATCTTTTTCACCCACAAACCTACTCTACAGCTTTTTGGATAATTAAAGGCCAATAAATAACTTTCAAAGATCATTTCAAAGCAATTTACAAACGTATTATCCATCCTAAGCCCATTTTCCAACTTGAAGTACTTAACTTTTTCGCCCACAACTTTACTTAAAAGATTTTTGGATAATGCAACACCAAGAAATACTTTTCAAAGACCATTTCAGAGCAAGTTACTTTCTTAATGTCCCTCCGAAACCCATTTTCCAACTTGAAGTACTTATCTTTTTCACCACACAACTATACTTTACAGCTTTTTGGATACGTCAACACCAAGAAATACTTTTCAAAGACTATTTCAGAGCAAGTTCCTTTCTTCACGTCCCTCCTAACCCCATTTTCCAGCTTGAATTACTTATCTTTTTCACCCAAAACTAAACTTTACAGCTTTTTGGATACCTCAACACCAAGAAATACTTTTCATAGACCATTTCAGAGCAAGTTTCTTTTCTTCATGTCCCTCCTAAACCCATTTTCCAACTTGAAGTACTTATCTTTTTCACCCACAACTATACTTTACAGCTTTTTGGATCCAACAACACCAAGAAATACTTTTCAGATACCATGTCAGAGCAAGTTCCTTTCTTACAGTCACAACGAAACACATAAAACAACTTTAAGGACTAATCTTTTTCAACCATCACTATACTACAAATCTTTTTGGATACCTCAACACCGAGAAATACTTTTCAAAGACCATTTCAGAGCAAGTTACTCTCTTAATATCTCTCCTAGCCCCATTTTCCAACTTGAAGTACTTATCTTTTTCAACCAAAACTATACTTTACAGGTTTTTGGATAGCTCAACACCAAGAAATACTTTTCAATGACCATTTCAGTGCAAGTTACTTTCTTAATGTCCCTCCTAAACCCATTTTCCAACTTGAAGTACTTATCTTTTTTACCCACAACTATACTTTACAGCTTTTTGGATAGCTCAACACCAAGAAATACTTAGGTTAGGCTAGATTAAATTAGGTAAGATTAGGTTAGGTTATCCTACGTACGCTTCACTTAGGTGAAGCGTACGATAGTTGTGGGTGAAAAAGATAAGTACTTCAAGTTGGAAAATGGGTTTAGGAGGGACATTAAGAAAGTAACTTGCACTGAAATGGTCTTTGAAAAGTATTTTTTGGTGTTGAGCTATCCAAAAAGCTGTGAAGTATAGTTTTGGGTGAAAAAGATTAGTACTAACAGTTGGAAAATGGGATTAGGACGGACAGTAAGAAAGTGGAATGCTCTGATATGGTCTTTGAAAAGTATTTCTTGGTGTTGAGGTATCCAAAAAGCTGTAAAGTATAGTTGTGGGTGAAAACGATAAGTACTTCAAGATGGTAAATGGGTTTAGGAGGGACATTAAGAAAGTAACTTGCTCTGAAATGGTCTTTGAAAGGTATTTCTTGGTGTTGAGGTATCCAAAAAGCTGTAAAGTACTGTTGTAGGAGAAAAAGATAAGAACTTCAAGTTGGAAAATGAGTTTAGAAGGGACATTAATAAAGTAACTTGCTCTGAAAAGTTCTTACAAAATTATTACTTGGTGTTGAGGTATACAAAAAGCTGTACAGTATAGTTGTGGGTGAAAAAGATAAGTACTTCAAATTGGAAAATGGGTTTAGGAGGGATATAAGGAATGTAACTTGCTCTGAAATGGTCTTTGAAAAGTATTTCTTGGTGTTGAGGTATCCAAAAAGCTGTAAAGTATAGTTTTAGGTGAAAAAGATAAGTACTTCAAGTTGGAAAATGGGTTTAGGAGGGACATTAAGAAAATAACTTGCTCTGAAATGGTCTTTGAAAAGTATTTCTTGGTGTTGAGGTAGCCAAAAAGCTGTAAAGTATAGTTCTGGGTGAAAAAAAATAAGTACGTCAAGTTGGAAAATGGGTTTAGGAGAGATATTAAGAAAGTAACTTGCTCTGAAATGGTCTTTGAAAAGTATTTCTTGGTGTTGAGGTATCAAATCAGCTGTAAATTATGCTTTTGGGGGAAGAAGATAAGTACTCAAAGATTGAAAATAGGTTTACGGTGGACAATAAGAAAGTAACGTGCTCCGAAATATTGTTTGCAAGGTATTTATTGGTGTTGGAGTATCGAAAAAGCTGTAGAGTACAGTTGTGGGTGAAAAAGATAAGTACTTCGAGTTGGAAAATGGGTTTAGGAGGGACATTAAGAAAGTAACTTGCTCTGAAATGGTTTTTGAAAAGTATTTCTTGATGTTGAGGTATCCAAAAAGCTGTAAAGTATAGTTGTGTGTGAAAAAGATAAGTACTACAAGTTGGAAAATGGGTTTAGGAGGGGTATTAAGAAAGTAACTTGCTCTGAAATGGTCTTTGAAAAGTATTTCTTGGTGTTGACGTATCCAAAAAGATGTAAAGTATAGTTGTGTGTGAAAAACATAAGTACTTAAAGTTGGAAAATGGGTTTCGGAGGGACATTAAGAAAGTAACTTGCTCTGAAATTGTCGTTGAAAAGTATTTCTTGGTGTTGAGGTATACGAAAAGCTGTAAAGTAAAGTTGTGGGTGAAAAAGATAAGTACTTCAAGTTGGAAAATGGGTTTAGGAGGGACATTAAGAAAGTAAATTGCTCTGAAATGGTCTTGGTGTTGAGGTATTTCTTGGTGTTGAGGTATCCCAAAAGCTGTAAAGTATAGTTGTGGGTGAAAATGATAAGTACTTCAAGTTGGAAAATGGGTTTAGGAGGGACATTAAGAAAGTAAGTTGCTCTGAAATTGTCTTTGAAAAGTATTTCCTGGTGTTGAGGTATCCAAAAAGCTGTAAAGTATAGTTGTGGGTGAAAAATATAACTACATCATTATGTAAAATGGGTTTAGGAGGGACCTTAAAAAAGTAACTTGCTCTGACATTGTCTATTAAAATTATTTCTTGTTGTTAAGGTATCATAAAATCTGTAAATTTTGGTTGTTGGTGAAACATATTAGTACTTAAATTTGGAAAATGTGGATTTGATTGACATTCATAAAGGAAATATCTATGTCATGTTATTTGAAAATTATTTATTTGTGTTGAGGTATCCAAAAAGCTGTAAAGTATAGTTGTGGGTGAAAAAGATATGTACTTCAAGTTGTAAAATGGGTTTAGGATGGACATTAAGAAAG
This sequence comes from Artemia sp. Qi Xiang Cuo, assembly GCF_049724085.1. Lineage (NCBI taxonomy): Eukaryota > Metazoa > Arthropoda > Branchiopoda > Anostraca > Artemiidae > Artemia > Artemia sp. Qi Xiang Cuo. Next base: position 49,713,654 of record NC_142803.1, read on the forward strand.
TAACTTTCTCTGAAATTGTCATTGAAAATTTTTTTATGGTGTTATTGTATCCAAAGAGATGTAAAGTATAGTTTTGGTTGAAAAAGATAATTACTTCAAATTGTAAAATGGGTTTAGGAGGGACATTAAGAAAGTAACTTGCTCTGAAATGGTCTTTGAAAAGTATTTCCTGGTGTTGAGGTATCCAAAAAGCTGTAAAGTATAGTTGTGGGTGAAAAAGATATGTACTTCAAGTTGTAAAATGGGTTTAGGAGGGACATTAATTAAGTAACTTGCTCTGAAATGGTCATTGAAAAGTATTTCTTTGTGTTGAGGTATCCAAAAAGCTGTAAAGTATAGTTGTGGGTGAAAAAGATAAGTACTTCAACTCGGAAAATGGGTTTAGGAGGGACATTAAGAATGTAACTTGCTCTGAAATGGTCTTTGAAAAGTATTTCCTGGTGTTGAGCTATCCAAAAATCTGTAAAGTTTAGTTGTAGGTGAAAAAGATAAGTACTTCAAGTTGGAAAAGGGGTTTAGTAGGGACATTAAGAAAGTCACTTTCTCTGAAATGGTCTTTGAAAAGTATTTATTGGTGTTGAGGTATCCAAAAAGCTGTAAAGTATAGTTGTGTCCGAAAAATATAAGTCTGCAAAGTTGGAAAAGGTTCTTTTGCGTTTTAATAAGAAAGTAATTCTATAAGATCAAATATTTGAAAAGTATTTCTTGGTGTTGAGGTATCCAAAAATCAGTCCTGGTAGTTTGTTGGTGAACAAGAGTAGCAGTTAAAGTATAAAAATGGGTTGGGGAGGGAATTATTGCATGTATCTTTGCTCAGAAATATTGATTTTAAAGAATATATTGATGTGGTAGAATAAAAAAATCTGTAAAGTATGGTTCTGGGGGACTTTGACAAGTACTTCAAGTTGGAAAATGGGTTTAGGAGGGACATTTAGAATGTAACTTGCTCTGAAATGGTCTTTGAAAAGTATTTCTTGATGTTGAGGTATCCAAAAAGCTGTAAAGTATAATTGTGTGTGAAAAAGATAAGTACTACAAGTTGGAAAATGGGTTTAGGAGGGGCATTAAGAAAGTAACTTGCTCTGAAATGGTCTTTGAATAGTATTTCTTGTTGTTGAGGTATCCAAAAAGCTGTAAAGTATAGTTGTTTGAGAAAAAGATAAGTACTTCAAGTTGGAAAATGGGTTTAGAATGGACATTAAGAAAGTAACTTGCTCTGAAATGGTCTTTGAAAAGTATTTCTTGGTGTTGCGGTATCCAAAAAGCTGTAAAGTAAATTTGTGGGTGAAAAAGATAAGTACTTCAAGTTGGAAAATGGGTTTAGGATGGACATTAAGAAAAGAACTTGCTCTGAAATGGTCTTTGAAAAGTATTGCTTGGTGTTGGAGCATCCAAAAAGCTGTAAAGTAAGGTTGGGGGTGAAAAGGATTGGTACTTCAAGTTGGAAAATGGGTTAGGATAGTCATTAAGAAAAGAACTTGTTCTGAAATGGTCTTTGAAAAGTATTGCTTGATGTTGGAGCATTCAAAAAGCTGTAAAGTATAGTTGTGGGTGAAAAAAGTAAGTACTTCAAGTTGAAAAATGGGTTTAGGAGGGACATTAAGAAAGTAACTTGCTCTGAAATGGTCTTTGAAAAGTATTTCTTGGTCTTGAGGTATCCAAAAGGCTGTAATGTATAGTTGTGGTTGAAAAAGATAAGTTCTTCAAGTTGGAAAATGGGTTTAGAAGGGACATTAAGAAAGTAACTTGCTCTGAATTGGTCTTTGAAGAGTATTTCTTGGTGTTGAGGTATCCAAAAAGCTCTAAAGTATAGTTGTGGGTGAAAAGGATGGGTATTTCAAGTTGGAAAATGGGTTTAGAAGTGACATTATGAAAAAAAGTTGCTCTGAAATGCCTTTGAAAGGTATTGCTTGGTGTTGGAGCATTCAAAAAGCTGTAAAGTAAAGTTATGGGTGAAAAGGATTGGTACTTCAAGTTGGAAAATGGGTTTAGAAGGGACATTAAGAAAGGAACTTGCTCTGAAATGTCTTTTGAAAGGTATTTCTTGGTGTTGGGGTATCCAAAAAGCTGTAAAGTAAAGATGTGGGTGAAAAGGAAGGATGCTTCAAGTTGGAAAATGGGTTTCGGAGGGACATTAAGAAAGGAACTTGCTCTGAAATGCCTTTTGAAAAGTATTTCTTGGTGTTGGATCATTCAAAAAGCTGTAAAGTATAGTTGTGGGTGAAAAAAAAATAAGTACTTCAAGTTGGAAAATGTGTTTAAGAAGGACATTAAGAAAGTAACTTGCACAGAACTGGTCTTTGAAAAGTATTTCTTTGTGTTGAAGTATCAAAAAAGCTGTAAAGTATGGTTGTGGGAGGCAAATATAATTAATAAAATTTGTAAAATGAGCTTAGGAGGGCATTAAGAAGGGACTTCAAGTTGGAAAATGGGTTTAGAAGTGACATTAAGAAAAGAAGTTGCTCTGAAATGCCATTTGAAAGGTATTTCTTGGTGTTGGAGCATTCAAAAAACTGTAAAGTAAAGTTGTGGGTGAAAAGGATTGGTACTTCAAGTTGGAAAATGGGTTTAGAAGGGACATTAAGAAAGGAACTTGCTCTGAAATGCCTTTTGAAAGGTATTTCTTGGTGTTGAGGTATCCATAAAGCTGTAAAGTAAAGTTGTGGGTGAAAAGGAAGGATGCTTAAAGTTGGAAAATGTGTTTCGGAGGGACATTAAGAAAGGAACTTGCTCTGAAATGCCTTTTGAAAAGTATTTCTTGGTGTTGGATCATTCAAAAAGCTGTAAAGTAAAGTTGTGAGTGAAAAGGATTGGTACTTCAAGTTGGAAAATGGGTTTAGAAGTGACATTAAGAAAAGATGTTGCTCTGAAATGCCTTTTGAAAGCTATTTCTTGGTGTTGAGGCCTAATAAATAATATCAACTTGATTGATTAAAGTAGCCTATTGCTTTGAAGAAGGTCAGCCCCCCTCCTTGTTATCTTTATTATATTATTCTAGCTCATGTTTAGGTCAGGTTCTATAAACTTTAATTTGAAATTCTCCCTTGTTTTCATTATAATGTTTATGTTTAGTTACCTCATTCAAAGTTTCCTAATAAATAACATTAACTTGATTGGTTTAAGCAGTCTACTGCTTTGAAGCAGATCTGCCCCCTCCTTGTTGTCTTTATTACAATATTTAGCTCATGTTTAGGTCATGTTCTACAAGCTTTAATTTGAAATGAATAGCCTAGCTCCAAAGACCTCTATCCAAACATCAATTCCCCCTTATTTTCAGTATAATGTTTATGTTTAGTTATCTCATTCAAAGTTTCCCAATAAATAATATCAACTTGATTGGTTTAAGCAGCCTACTGCTTTGAAGTAGATCATCCCCCCTCCTTGTTGTCTTTAGTATGATATTTTAGCTCCTGTTTAGTTCAGGTTCTTTAAACTTTAATTTTGAAATGAGTAGCCTAGCTCCTTTGCCCTCTTTCCAAACATCAATTCCCCCTTATTTTCAGTATAATGTTTATGTTTAGTTATCTCATTCAAAGTTTCCTAATAAATAATATCAACTTGATTGGTTTAAGCAGCCTACTGCTTTGAAGTACATCATCACCCCTCCTTGTTGTCTTTAGTATAATATTATAGCTCCTGTTTAGTTCAGGTTCTATAAACTTTAATTTTGAAATGAATAGCCTAGCTCCAAAGCCCTCTTTCCTAACATCAATTCCCCCTTATTTTCATTATAATGTTTATGTTTAGTTATCTCATTCAAAGTTTCCTAATAAATAATATTAACTTGATTGGTTTAAGCAGCCTACTGCTTTGAAGTAGATCATCCCCCCTCCTTGCTGTCTTTAGTATTATATTTTAGCTCATGTTTAGTTCAGGTTCTATAAACTTTAATTTCGAAATGAATAGCCTAGCTCCAAAACCCTCTTTCCAAACATCAAATCCCTCTTATTTTCATTATAATGTTTATGTTTATTTATCTTATTCAAAGTTTCCTAATAAATAATATTAACTTGATTGGTTTAAGCAAACTACTGCTTTGAAGTTTAGTTATCTCATTCAAAGTTTCCTAATAAATAATATCAAATTGATTGTTTTAATCAGCCTACTACTTTGAAGTAGATGAGCCCCCTCCTTGTAGTCTTTATTATAATATTTAGCTCATGTTTAGGTCATGTTCTACAAACTTTAATTTTGAAATGAATAGTCTAGCTCCAAAGCCCTCTTTCCAAACATCAATTCCCCCTTATTTTCAGTATAATGTTTATGTTTAGTTATCTCATTCAAAGTTTCCTAATAAATAATATCAACTTGATTGGTTTAAGCAGCCTACTGCTTTGAAGTTTAGTTATCTCATTCAAAGTTTCCTAATAAATAATATCAACTTGATTGGTTTAATCAGTCTACTGCTTTGAAGTAGATCAGCCCCCTCCTTGTTGTCTTTATTATAATTTTTAGCTCATGTTTAGGTCATGTTCTACAAACTTTAATTTTGAAATGAATAGCCTAGCTCCAAAGCCCTCTTTCCAAACATCAATTCCCCCTAATTTCAGTATAATGTTTATGTTTAGTTATCTCATTCAAAGTTTCCTAATAAATAATATCAACTTGATTGGTTTAAGCAGCCTATTGCTTTGAAGTAGATCAGCCCCCCTCCTTGTTTTCTTTAGTATAATATTTTAGCTCATGTTTAGGTCATATTCTACAAACTTTAATTTGAAATGAATAGCCTGGCTCCAAAGTCCTCTTTCCAAACATCAATTCCCCCTTATTTTCAGTATAATGTTCAAAGTTCATAATTGCCACCATTCTAAATGTACCCAGACCCTACCTTCAGATTTCGATAAGAAAATAACTTGTTCTGAAAAGATATAATAAAGCCCTAAAAAAGTATTAAAATGGGGGTGGGGCTCAGGAGTATTTGGGGCAACGGGGGCCCTTTGGGAGCCCAGGGGACCTTTGAGGATCGGGGGCTTCCTTCGGGGTGGGGGTGGGGATATGAGGGCCCTTTGGGGTTGGGGTAGAGAACCTCACAACACTGTTCAAATGGAACTTGTGTAGTATAACGACCGCAGAGTTTCACCCTCAAATTCTCTTCTATAACCTTTTCTAAAATCATCTTTTAAAATGTCTCTAACTGTTCTCGCCGAAATAATTGAAAGAACCATCCATCCATCCATCCATCCATCCATCCATCCATCCATCCATCAATCCATCAATACATCCATACATGCCTACATCCATCCATCCATCCATCCATCCATCCATCCATCCATCCATCCATCCATCCATAAATGTGAGAAAATTCTGTTTTTCCATTCTCAGTGACAAAAACCATAAAACAGACATGAATTGCTGTTGACATCCGTTAATGTGAGAAAAATCCTGTTTTTTCATTCTCAGTGACAAAAACCATAAAACAGACATAAAATGATGTTGACATCCATGAATGTGAGAAAATTCCTGTTTTTTTTCAATCTCACTGACAAAAACCATAAAACAGACATAAATTGCTGTTGACATCCATGAAAAACATCAAATAAATTGACCAACACACATAACCGTCCAAGAAACAACCATAAATGTGAGAAAAATTCAGTTTTTTCATTCTCGCTGACAAAAACCATAAAACAGACATAAATTACTGTTGACATCCATGAAAAACATCAAATAAATTGAACGACACACATAACTATCCAAGAAACATCCATCAAAGTGAGAAAGTTCTTTTTTTTCATTCTCACTGACAAAAACCATAAAACAGACATGAATTGCTGTTGACATCCATAAAAAACATGAAATAAATTGACCAACACACATAACCGTCCAAGAAACAACCATAAATGTGAGAAAATTCCTGTTTTTTCAAGTGAGAAAAATTCTGTTTTTTCATTCTCAGAGAGAAAACCATAAACCACGTGGTGCTGTCACGAGTAGCACCCCCCTTTCCACTAATAATGTTTGGTGTGATTGACACAGGATATATTGGTCTGAAATATTCCTCAACTAGTATTTTTTTTTCAAAGCAGCTTACTTATTGCTAGACGAACAACTGCGTGAAGTTCATAGCTATAAATGGAACGTCAGATACAATATGTATAAGTTTAGAGAAAAAAATTCCAACGTTAAATTTTATTAATCGAAACGGTTTTTACGATAAAACCATAAGACCACGTAATGAAAATGGCTGTGAAATAAAACATGTACAAGAGGAAATTCGAAAAATATGTATTTTTTTCAGTGTACCAGCTGTTTATGTTAAGAGAAACGTGCCGACTGACAAACTCATACTAGGAAAATGTGATAAAGACATACCATTATTCAACTTAGAAGACTTCAAATGTGAAAAATACCTGCATTCAGTACATGATCCGGAAGATGAAGTTAGATATTTAGCTCAATGGGTACCTGAAAAATTACCTGACATGGAAAACTGCATCAGATATCCAAAGACCTAAACTGATGCTCCTCCTCCTCTTATCAAATAGATTAAGCTTTTTTTCAATATGTAAATATATTTATTTTTCCAAATATTTTTTGTTTGTTGAATATATTTTTTAAGCAATAAACATGTTTTAGCTAACTTTCCTTTTTCATCTACGACTTATAGCTCATGTTTAGCTCTAGGATAGCCATAGGTTGTTCAGAGGTCTATTTAACCAAGTCCAATGAAACAATCCATCGAAAAGATTAAAATCATATATATTAGTATGAAATTTCTTGGTTTTTAGGAAAATGTTGGTAAGATCTTAGTAAAGATGGCTTCAATAAATCTGATTTTGCCTAGACTGTCCAGGCTTCAAGATATGTCGGCTTTCCAATATTTTATTTCCTCTGAGTTATACATGGAAAGGTAGGGTGTTCTCAAGAATTATCTCTGTATATGCTACAAGTGGTAAACGACAAACTTTATTTTTAAATTATTCTTTGGTATTTTGGAAAAAATATTAGTATATTTAACCCTTTATTATTTCCTTTCAGTTAGACATGGAAAGGTAGAGTGTTCTTAGGAATTATCTGCGTACAGCCTACAAGTGGTAAAAGACGAACTTTATTTTTAATTTATTCTTTATTGAATTTTTTACCCATAAAAAGCCATGAACATGTGAAAATTTACCTTATTTTCGAAAAAAAGGGGCGAAAGCCCCTAAAAGTAATAAAATTTTATTGGAAATCACAAAAAAAACGGTTTTCGGAAGAACATTCATTGGCCAAACACCTCATGATAACGAACTGTAAGTAAGGAGCGATCCAACTCAATAGTAACCGAAACTCTAAAAACAAAATCGAAAGACACGAAACTGTGAAAATTTACCATATTTTTGAAAAGGGGTGAAAGCCCCCTTAAAGTCATAGAATTTTATTGGAAATTTTCCGAGATAATTTTCCTATGTATATCTGTTCTTTAATACAAAGTATAGCTTTGGATCAAGTTTAATTTAAAGCATAATGATAACAACCTAAAAAACAAAGGAAAAAAAAGATCAAAGTAAATCAATCAACCAACAGCAGCAGCAATATTACAAATAGAAAAACACATAAATTTTAAACAAGACAACAAACAATTTTGGACAGATAATTTGATTGAACAAACGACGAATAATTGCTTCCTGCCACGTTGCTCCTTCCTTTTAGGTTCATTTTTGGATATCTTTGCACTTTTTCGACGGTCTTCATCAATGTCATTGTATTTTCTTTTCGATAATGAAATAGTAAACGTGTCTTTTCCTTTGCATTTTTTTGACGTTGAACCTGTGTCATCACCTATGGTTATAACTTCAATTTCATCATCAGTAGTAACCGTACAATTACTTGAGAACCTACCCGCAAACCTACGCCTGAGGCAGCGGGTAGGTTTTCAAGTAATTGGGTTACCAGGGTCATTTGCAAAGAGGTATCATTTCTATAGTAATTTGAAAAATCATATGGAATTTGCTTGAAGGTATATACTTTGCGTACGTGCCCGTACCAAACAGGTTGGTTATAATCTGTTCTGGTTCAAGTTTTTTCTGGCACAATTAACTGAATTTCTATTTCATGATATACTAGTTTTTTTTTGGTTAGATCCGTGTTGGAAAAACCGGTGTATCTTTTTTAGATGCAAATTATTTTTTGTATATATTCAAGTTTCAATTTAGATTCCTCAACAGTTAGTTTTCTTTACAATTCATATTAGTAAGAGAATTGAATTCAAAGAGAATAGTTTTTATTTGCAAGGATATTAGTAGAGGAAAAAAATGAGTGGTGCATTTACATTATTGGAGATTAATGATGGAGCTAGCAACAGTGATGTAATTACTTCTTTAGTTTACGAGATTTGCGAATTTTTTGCGAAGAGGTATTAGCGTAAAGGTATTGCAATGGTTAAGAATGCCTCACGGCTAATTAAAGAATGGGGTGCTTACATCAGATACTTAATAGATTTGACACTTACAAGAGACATTGCTAGAGTCAAATATATTTGGTGTTGGTGATATTATGACCCTCCAAGTCCCTTGGGGAAAGGGCTGCACAGTGTATCGGTATCGGACGTATTATTTTTGGGCGTATTGCTATTGCAGGTATCTATAGAGATTTTTATTAGCTCGTATAAAAGATATTACTCATATCTACGTTCTTCCTATAAATTCAACCATCAGCAACTTCAAAACGGCACTAAAAACGGCACTTTTGGTGCAATGTCTCAAGTGGAAAAGCTGGGAGCTAGTGGACTACCAGCACTTTTAGATTGACGTTTAATGGCTCATTCGAAAGCTAATGCTCGTATCTACGTTATGTTTATCATTTCTACCATCAGTTAAAACAATACTTTTAATGTCACTTCTTAAGTATATTAAATAAAAAAAAACAAGTTTTTTTAAATTAAAGCAAGGAACGACGGTAAAACTTAAACCGAACAGAAATTATTTCGTATATGAAAGGGGGTGTCCCCTCCTCAACGCCTCGCTCTTTATGCTAAAGTTTTTTATTTTTTTAAAAAAAAAGTGTCGTGAGAACGTAAAACTTTTTCGTAAAAAGCAAGGGTTGGAGGCGGGGACAGCCCCTTTAATATACAGAAGAGAGTTTTATGTATATTGGTAATAGTTGTATTTTAATTTTAAAAATTTCAATATTCGAAGCTAGCTCCAGCAGGAGCTTAGGATAGTAGTGGTGAAAATTGAGATATAAGGAGCAATTGCCCCCTATTTTTGAAAAAATACCTTTTTTTGTCATTTTTACTTTTACAAAATAAAAAGTTCAATATTCGAAACTAGCTTCAACAGGAACTTAGGATAGTAGTGGTGACAATTGAGATATAAGGAGCAATTGCCCACTATTTTTGAAAAAATAACTTTTTGTGGCATTTATAATTTTTAAAAATACAAAGTTCAATATTCTAAACTAGCTCCAGCAGGAGCTTAGGATAGTAGTGGTGACAATTGAGATATAAGGAGCAATTGCCCCCTATTTTTGAAAAAATAACTTTTTGTGGCATTGATACTTTTAAAAAAATACAAAGTTCAATATTCGAAACTAGCTTCAACAGGAGCTTAGGATAGTAGTGGTGGCATTTGAGATATAAGGAGAAATTGCCCACTATTTTTGAAAAAATATCTTTTTGTGGCAATTATACTTTTAAAAAATACAAAGTTTAATATTCAAATCTAGCTTCACCAGGAGCTTAGGATAGTAGTGGTGACAATTGAGATATAAGGAGCAATTGCCCCCTATTTTTGAAAAAATACCTTTTTGTGGCATTTATACTTTTAAAAAATACAAAGTTCAATATTCGAATCTAGCTCCAGCAGGAGCTTAGGATAGTAGTGGTGACAATTGAGATATAAGGAGCAATTGCCCCCTATTTTTGAAAAAATACCTTTTTGTGGCAATTAAAATTTAAAAAAATACAAAGTTCTAAATTCGAATCGAGCTTCAGCAGAAGCTTAGGATATTAGTGGTGACAATTGAGATATAAGGAGCAATTGCCCCATATTTCATAAAAAATACCTTTTTTGTGGCATTTTTACTTTTAAAAAATAAAAAGTTCAATATTCGAAGCTAGCTTCAGCAGGAGCTTATGATAGTAGTTGTGTCAATTTATATATAATGACCAAGTGCCCCCCTATGTTTGAAAAAATAACATTTTTTGGGAGTTATAATTTTAAAAAATTCAATATTAGAAGCTAGCTTCAGCTGGAAAGTAGGATAGTAGTGGTGACAATTGAGATATAAGGAGCAATTGCCCCCTATTTGTTAAAATAAACATTTAGTTGGCAATTATACTTTTTAAAAAATAAAAAGTTCAATATTCGAAGCTATCTTCAGCAGGAGCTTAGGATAGTAGTGGGGACAAATGAGATATAAGTAGAAATTTCACACACTTATTGAAAAAAAATACCATAGTGTGTATAAAATAAATAATTATTAAAAAAATATAATTATACGTAGATATATTAAGCTTGATATTATTATAGTAGTGGTGACACTTGAGATATTATGAGCAATTGCCCCCTATTTTTGAAAAAATACCTTTTTGTGGCATTTATACTTTTAAAAAATACAAAGTTCAATATTCGAAACTAGCTTCAGCAGGAGCTTAGGATAGTAGTGGTGACAATTGAGATATAAGGAGCAATTGCCCACTATTTTTGAAAAAATACAATTTTGTTGCATTTATAATTATAAAAAATTCAATATTCGAAGATATCTACAGCAGGATCTTAGGATAGTAGTGGTGGCAATTGATATATAAGGAGCAATTGCCCCCTATTTTTGAAAAAATACAGTTTTGTGGCATTTATACTTTTAAAAAATACAAAGTACAATATTAGAACCTAGCTTCAGCAGGAGCTTAGGATAGTAGTGGTGACAATTGAGATATAAGGAGAAATTTCCCCCTATTTTTTAAAATATACTTTTTTGTGTCTTTTATAATTTTAAAAGATACAAAGTTCAATATTCGAAGCTAGCTTCAGCAGGAGCTCAGGATAGTAGTGGTGACAATTGAGATATAAGGAGCAATTGCCCCCTATTTTTGAAAAAATACCTTTTTGTGGCATTTATACCTTTAAAAAATACAAATTTCAATATTCGAAGCTATCTACAGCAGAAGCTTAGGATAGTAGTGGTGACAATTGAGATATAAGGAGCAATTGCGCCCTATTTTTGAAAAATAACGTTTTGTGTCATTTATACATTTAGAAAATACAAAGTTCAATATTCGAAGCTAGCTTCAGCAGGAGCTTAGGATAGTAGTGGTGACAATTGAGATATAAGGAGCAATTTCCCCCTATTTTTGAAAAAATACCTTTTTGTGCCATTTATACTTTTAAAAAATACAAAGTTCAATATTCGAACCTATCTTCAGCAGGAGCTTAGGATATTAGTGGTGACAATT